>NC_018397.1:1348743-1420032 GCF_000208865.1 Neospora caninum Liverpool | reverse complement strand
TTCCACGTGTCGACGCACACTTCTCGGCGACATGCTTTTTCCCGTTTTCTTTTTTGAATCTTCTGTCTCATCTCTCTTTGTCTCTTTCAGGACCGAAAATCCGGACTCGAGGCGCCGACAATGCGCCTCACCGGCCACCAGGTAAATTCCGTTTTTCCTTTCTCCCGTTTTTTGCCTCTCCTCTGTATCTTTCTCTTTCCCTTCCTCGTCTCCTCACTTTTCCTTTCCTCTGCCTTTGTTGTCTCTCTCCAATCTCTTCGCTCGTGTCTTCGTTCGCTCTTGTCTTTCTCCTCTCCCTCGTCTCCTTCCCCCGTGCCTCGTCGTCGTCCTCTCCCTCGGCAATGCGCGTGTCTTCGCAGATGCTCCTCTCACTTTCGGATTCGTTGAGGCGGTCTGGATGGCGAGCCTCGTTTCTCTTCTCATCTGGTCCGTGGGCATTCAACTGTCTTCTTCGCCTGTTTTTGGTGCGTTGCGGCTGTTTGCTTTTGCGCTGGCCCACAACGTCTCTGTTTTTTCAGGGAGAAGTCCTTGCAGTCAAATTCTCTCCCGACGGGCGCAACATCGCCTCTGCAGGCGTCGACAGAGATGTCTGTAAGAATCCTTTCCCCCGTTCCCGTCTCGCTTCGCTTTCTCTCTCGTCTTTGTCTTCCTCTTTCTCTTCTCTCGCCTTCTTGTTCTTCTCTGTCTCTTGCCTCGCCTTCTTGTTCTTCTCTTTTTGCCTTCTGTTTCTCTTTTCTCCCATCCTTTCCTCCTCGTTTCGTCGTGGTCTTTTCCCTTCCAGTATCTCTCGTGTGTGAGTGTTGTCTGTCCGTATTCGTCTTCCTTTCGCCTTCCTTTTGTCTGTTTTTTCTCAGTAATTTACAACGTGTACGGAGAGATCGCGACCTGGCAGACGCTGAAGGGACACTCGAAGGCGATTCTCGACTTCCGCTGGTCGACCGACGGCTCGTGAGTTTCTCCTTTTCGCGTCTGTCTTTTTAAGCCGCATGCAGAAACAAGCAGACTCATTCACCCCCTGCGAGAGAGCTCCGCGCCTCGTGTGCAGCCTTCCCCAGATAAAGCGGCGGCTTCGCCAGGAGTTTTTCACGTCTGTGCTGGGAACGCAAGTTCGCCGATCGAGAAGGAGTTGTCGGTTCTCTGCTCTCCTCCCCACCTCGACGCAGGCGTCCATGTGAACGATTCGCGCACGTTTGCTCTGAAAGATGTGAACCGTCGATCTGTGCATAGGCAAATTTACACGGCGTCGGCGGACCAGACGGCAGCTGTGTGGGACGTGGAGACTGGCGAGCGGCTGAAGAAGCTGAAGGGCCATGTGGGGATCGTGAACGCATGCAGCGTCGCCTCGAGAGAAGCCGCGGAGTGTCCAAACAGAGCGACTTACGGATGCGCTTCACTTTTTGTCACCGGAGCAGACGACGGGACGACGCGCGTGTGGGATCTCCGCGTTCGCCGCTCCATCAAAAAGTACGAACATCAATATCAGGTGAGTCTCCGTTCTCAACTCGATATGCCACACACGCCTACACTCCGTCTCTCCAATACACAAACTCTCGCAGCTGTATCCCTGTCTGCTGGCATTTAGGCCCGGGTTTCTCTACGCCCTTCCACAGAGGCACAGATACGCAATATGCACACATATATACATATATATACATATATATACATATATATACACATATATACACATGTACATACATATATATACACATGTACATACATACATATACACATGTACATACATATATATACACATGTACATACATATATATACATGTATATACATACATATATATATATATATATATATGTATGTATGTATACCAATACATATAGGATGTCTATGCACTGTGTTTCTTTGCGGAGCTCAGAGAATGGGAGAGTGTGAAGGGAGCGCAGGGTTTGCTACGGAGGAGTGGGAACGGGCACAGCTTCCCTTTCGCGAGACCAACTGGATGACAACTGCGTCCGTGGAAGGACGCGGTTGTGCATATGAGAGTCGCCTGGATGCCGACACCGGAACACAAGACGTAGACATGTCATGAAATACACACAGAATGAGGCGTCTGTGCCAGAGGGAACGAGAATCGATTTCCATCTGGAGCCACGGGGACGCTGAGAACGCGTGTGAGTGCCGGTCCAAACAGCGTCTCTCTTTTTTCTGTTGTTTGTGCAACTTTCAGATCCTCTCCGTGGCTCTAGACGGCCACGGCGGCCGCGTTTTCTCCGGGTGTCTCGACAACACGATTCGGGTGCGTCGCGCTTTCCAGCGGAGCACACAGGTCTTCGAGTTCTGGAGAGTTGCAAGTTCAGAGGTGCTTTTTTTTTCTCGTCCCTCACGCTGACGTGCCTGTCCACCTCTCATGTGTCTGTTTCTGTTTCCTCTCGCCTTGTCCGTGCGTCGCTCTGTGGCGTCTGCATGCACTCAAACCCAGGCGTTTTTCTCACTCTTCTGGTTTGCCTGTTTTCTCTGCCGTCCTTTCTCTCTTTTTCTCTTCTTTTCTCCGCCTTTTCCCCCGGGACACTTCTGCTCCTCTGGTTTTCTTCTCTCTCTAGGTGTACGATTTGCGTGGAGGCGACGCAGAGAGCGAGGTCTACGAAGGCCACACAGACAGCGTCACGGGCTTGAGCCTTTCGTCCTCGGGAACGACGCTCCTCAGCAACGGCATGGATCACACGGTTCGCGTCTGGGATATCCAGCCTTTCGTCCAGGGAGGCAAACGCCATGTGGCTGCGCTCCGGGGCGCAACGGTGAGGCAATGAGAAAACAAAAGAGAATCTGCTTGCGCGCGTCTCCAAATGTCAAAAACTTTCTTCCGTTTCGCACGTGTTGGTTTGCTCTCTTCATTGTGCTCTCTTTCCCTCTCTCTCTGTATCGATATCTCTCTTCTCTTTCTCTCTCTGTCTCCTCCTGTCTTTCTCTTCTTCTGTCCTCTCTTCCTCTCGCCTTTTCTCTCTCTTCTTTTTTCCCGCGTTCCTTTCTCTCCCTCGTCCTGTAGCTCTCTTCTTCTTTCTCGCTTGTGTTGCGCGCTGTGGGCTCTGCCTTCGCGCCCGGTCGTCGCCTCCGATTTCAGGAGAGGTTGCGTCTTCTTTTCCCTCGCAGCACAACTTCGAGAAGAACCTCCTGCGCGTGTGCTGGAGCCCAGACGAACAGCTTTGCAGCGCAGGGTCGGCGGATCGCCACGTCTGTGTGTGGACTGTCAACGAAGTGCTGCGAGACAAGGGGACAGGGAACCCCGCAAATCTTTCGCCGCTTCTCTACCGACTGCCTGGTCACTCGGGATCCGTAAACGATGTACGTTTCTCTTCTCCATTTCAGAGGACCGCACGGTTTCAAACGCTCACGGCTCGCGTAAAACGAAACAAAGACGGGGAGCACCGCCGCACATTCCTAGGGTGGTCTATCGATGTGTTTGTTTTTAAAATACCAAAATCTAAACATATATATGTTTATATGCATGTGCATGCGTGCCGTGGAAGGAGTCCTGAACCCTCTGAAGAATCAGGCTTTTGTGTCGAAGTCGGACAAAGAAGGAATTCAGAGAAAGGTTTCACATTATTCTTTCTCCATTTGTGTATCTTCACGCATATATACATACATGTATGCCCACATATATACATACATATATATATATATATACATACATATATATGGGTATATGTGTGCATGCAGGTCTGCTTCCACCCTACCGAGCCCGTAATCGCGTCGGCCAGTTCCGACCGGACTGTCTTCATGGGCGAGCTGTCGTAGGCGACGTCGCAAAATCTGAAAACCACTTTGTGAATCCAAGGCTGGCGTCTGCTTTCGCGTTCTTTGGCAACTTTCGTCTACCTTCTCGACTCTGCCTTCCCGACTCACGACCTCTTCCTCAACGAGAGGAAGAGAGCAAGAGGGGTGGAAAAGAGAGAAGAGAGAAGAAAACCGGCATGACCGCAGAGGTGGAGAGACACGCCTGGAGCAGGTCTGCCAGGTGTAGATACAGTTCAAGATATATATCTTATGTATGCTCCGCCGGTATGTAGAGTTCACGTCTATCCGACTCAGAAGGCGCATGCTTTTTTGCATGCAGGAAAATTGTGTAGGGAGAGGAAGGAAGGGCCCAATCCGCATGCTTGCATCTGCCGTGTTTCGTCCACCTGTGCGGTTTTCTCATGCATTAAATGTCGACGCATGCATCGGCGCGCGCCTTCTGGTGGAGCTCTTTGTGTGCGTGTCGAGGGCGGAAGTTCTTTTTCGCTGTCTCGTTTTGAAAGTGTTTTGAGAGCGTCAGTGGAAATGTAGGCGAGGAAACGCCGTGTGCGCGGCCTGTCTCTTCCCCGTGTCTTTGCCCCTTTTTTTTTGCGCGCCCCAGTGGCAACCGTCCTTTTTGCTTTCCTCCGGTCTCCGCGGTAACTCTTTGCTTTGAACTGCGAAAAGATGCCGTCGCACAGGACCTCAAATCCGTCGGCCTCCCTCTCTCACGTGTCTCCACGCTCGTACACCCTTCTCGCTTCCGGCCGGGCACACCTAATTACAAACAACACGCGTCTCCGACTGTACAAACATATATATATATATATATATATATATATTTTATATATATATATATATTACATTATGGTGTGCGTGGGTTTGCTTGTCATGGAAGTGTAGTCACACAAAGCACAAGTGGATTTGTCTAGGAACTATCTGCCCAGACATCTGCCCCGAGAACGTAGCGGTCTCTTTGCGCATGCGAGAAAGGAAAGACGGGATGGCAGCAGACCGAAGAGGCGTCGCCACGCCGCTGGACAGCGCGCGCGTCCACGTGTACCGAGTTCTTCCGTGTTTCCATGTTTCTTCGATGCGTCTTTTGTTCCCGGAGCCCCGTCTACGGTGCGAACTGCGAGTTCTGCGCGACGCGTGGAGGAAAGATACGGGAGAGGAAACAGAGAGACCCCGGGCGGGAAAGAGAAGAAGGGACAGAAGCGCACAGTGACTCCCGCCTCACTTTTCGCCAGGCTCGCGAAAAAGACTGCGAAAGGCTGCGTTTACGGTGTCGGTCTTTCTCTTGACTAACTTTTTCTGCCTGTCGAACCGGGTCCTCCACCTTTTCTCGGCTCGCCACCACGTGCGCCGCTCAGACAGTCGCCGCTCGACAGTCGCCGGCTTTTCGCGGAGCCGTGTATCCCTCTTGCCCGACCCCGGCTGCTGGAAAAACGGAAAGTCGCTGGCCCTCTTCTGTTTCCTCTGGAACGCGCGCGTGTCTTCTCTTGCCCCCAGTAAGCAGTAGACGCGTCTCTCTGTTTCCCTTTTCCTCTGGAAAATTCTCTTGCTCGGCCTTCTCACTTCTTGCAAACGCGCCTGTGGAGCCGCCAGTCTGCTCGTTGACACCCTGCACTGCAGTAGAACGCCTCCCCGCAGGCTCCACAGCGCTTCAGTTTCAGCGGATTTGCCTGGAAAAGACACGCCAGAGACACACAGAAGCGCACCAACTGCATGCAGCCGCTCATCAGCGAGTGCGCCGCCGCTGGCCCTTTCGCCAGCTCTGTCAGGTCTTGAAATGCGTCGACAGTGTCCTGTCTCTCGGAGCGTTCTCGCCACACTTCCCCCTTTCATGCGCTGGCGAAGGTCGCAGCCAACCGAGGAGAGCGCAGCACTTTTCCCCGCAAAGGACAGCGCAGCGCATGCGGAAAGCTTCCCTGGAGTCCGCACGCGCCAAGGCAGGCTCTTTGGCGGTGAGCCCTATTTTGGAGTCCGCTCGTTTCCCGAGACGGAGTTTTACACAAACTGGAAACACGCGGAGCCTCGATATGCGGACAGGCAAATTTTCGAACTGCGCTCTCTCAGCCACGTACGTTCTCCGGAGTCGCCGCAGATTCTTGCTTTCCGCAGTTCGCGCACGCCTTGGGTTTCTCTGAAACACGCGACACACAGACAAGTCGTTGGAGCGAGTGTTCAGAACGAATCTGCGCGAAAAAACTTCCGACAAAGAGACCGGAGACGAGAGAACGCGAGCGGCGTCGGCGGTGAAGGCTCTCATGACGAGGGGAAAGGCTGGAACTGCATCGAGGGCCCCGTCGCACACTCTCGACTTTCCAAGACTTATACATGCCCCGCTCGCGGAGAGCGGGCGCGTCGACCATCCTAGCTCTTCTGAATTTCGTCTGCAAACGCCTGGTTCGTGTATGGATGTCCTCGGAGAAGAGGCGTGATTTGCATGCAGAGAGGTGCGCGGGGCAACAACCCGGGGGAACGAAGAAGCAGGAGAAAAATCGAGCGTCGTGCCGGCCTACTTTCGCTTGATGGTGCGCCCAACGCAGGACGCGACGCTGCGTGCTGCTGGCTGAGGAGCTGCGAGAGCGCGGCAGTTTCACTCCAGCTGCGGGAACGCGAGAGACGAGCGAGGAGATCCAGTGCATGCGAAAGTTTAAGGGACACGCAGCGAGACAACGGTGTGGCTCTGCCCAGCTGGAAACGGCGAAAAGAGGGGAGAGAAGGAAGCAGAGAAAGGAACGGAGAGAGGAGAAGAAGAGAAGGAAAAGAGGGGAGAGAAAGAAGCAGAGAAAGGAACGGAGAGAGAGAAAGAAGAGAAGGAAAAGAAGAGAGAAGGAAGCAGAGAAAGGAACGGAGAGAGAGAAAGAAGAGAAGGAAAAGAGGGGAGAGAAAGAAGCAGAGAAAGGAACGGAGAGAGAGAAAGAAGAAAAGGAAAAGAGGGGAGAGAAGGAAGCAGAGAAAGGAACGGAGAGAGAGAAAGAAGAGAGAAGGACGGTACTGTCGAGCCGGGCGTCTTTCCAGATTTTCGGCAGAGTAGTCAGGATGCGGAGAGGGAGAAGCCTTTCAATAAAGGGGACGAGCCAGAGGACAGACGCCGACAGAGCGACGTAGTCTGTCAGGGTGAGGAAAAAGAGAGAACCCTGTCGGGGAGAAGGTCGAGAGGCGAGTCAACAGCCATGCATCAGAAAGAACCTCAAAAACAGAGGAAAATCACTGTGTGTTTGTGTTGCCGTTTCACAGTTTCGTCTTCCGTTTCGCTCTTGTCCTTCTGCGTGCACTCTGTCTCTTCCCGTTCCCTCTCCTCTCGACTTCTCTATGCCGCTTTTCTAATTTTCTTACCGGCCTGTCGCATCTGGAGGCTTCGCCATCAGGCCCTCGAAGTCGCTCTTTGTGAAGTTCACGCGTTTGAACGTTTCTTCATCGTCGAACGTCGTCGAGAGAAAACAGTCGCCGCGTATGTCTGCCGAAAAGAGAGCCGAGAAAGACAGGCAGTCGCGTGGGATGCCGGCGACAACGTACTCACTATCCTCTAGCGTTTCTCTCCGTCTCTCACTGTCTCTCCATCTCTCACTGTCTCTACACTTCCTCGGCGCAAATGCACGCTTACACACAGACATACACACAAGAGTAGAGTCCCGTGACAAGCAGGGAACTCCTCTCACGGCATCCAAAGCGACGCCTCCACCTGCGGGTGTTGCTATACCTCTCTCGGTGTACACATCTATAAAAATATATTCACATGCATATATACATATATATATATATATAGAGAGAGAGAGAGATACATAACTGTAGACAAACATGTATATATAGTCTACGTGTGGTTGTGTATGTGGGGAAAGAGCTGTGGATTACGGCAAGGGATGTTCTTTTCGGTCGAACCTGTGGAGCAAATCCGGGAGGCGCGGGCGTTGACGGCGAGGTTCTTCACGCGGCCGATGCTGTCAATGTACGCGTTGGTGCCTCGGAAGCCGTTCGCCTTCGTCGGCAGGCTTAAGGGAATGATCTGAAAAGGAAACAAAACAAAGAGACACACATATCGAGTGGTCTAAAAAGACGAAGAAAACAAATTGTCGAAAGAGAGAAAAAGCATCGCATATGATCTAAAGAGAAGGAACAGAACGGGGACATCTCAACTGGGGAGACTCGGAACAACAGAGGAGAGGGGCGTTTCTCCGGTTGGATGTCTTTCCCTTCGCGCGGTACCTGGTAGGTGTGCTGAGCGCCGATGAGAGTCGAGAGTTGTTCGTCCGAGAGCTTGCCGTCAGCCTTCTTGCTGAGGTCGTCTTTGAACCGATCTGCCTCAGTCTTGAGCAGGTTTTCCCGATTAAAGTGCGAATTGAGGGTTGAGCGGAAACGCTTCTCCTCGCCCTCGAACTCGCGCTCCTCAACGGGGTCATTGATGTCCGCGGGGACGAAGACGAAAGTGAACTTCTCGTGAACCACGTCGTCGAGAGACATTGTGGAGAGAAAAGAAAGGAAGGCGTAGAGAGGAAGAAGAGAGGAACAGGCAGAGAAAACCGATGTTACCGACGACGCAGTCCAGAACAGGGAAACAAAGCACGGAAAAGTGAGTGGAAGGAACGGGAAAGGCGACAACGGGAGAGACACGAGCGAGCGGGAGATTTGGCGAGAAAGAAGCGAAGAGCGGAAACCGACAGAAGAGAGCAAGGCAAGGCAGGCAGGCCGAGAGGGAGAGAGAGAATCGAACTCAGTGCCCGCAGAAACACGAGATCGCAGAGGACCGGATCTGGGGACTTCCTGACAACAGAGAACCCCGCCTTCAACAACCCCCCACAGACGCGCGAGCGCGCACACCCGACCTCTCCAGAAGATGTGTGAAGGGAGGGAACGGACGAGTATATCGTAACTTCCTTCGCGAGTGTGCTTGCGTTTGAGCCTGTAAAAAAAGGTAAATGCATGTGTCGGACTGTGCGGCGTTGCTGTCCCTGCTGCGGATGCAAGTCGCGAAAGCGAGGAGCTGTAGAAAGAAATGAAGAACAGGTGGGTCGGTTTGCTGGTCAACAGAGGAGAAAAAACCCGTTGAGTGCTCTGAGAGAAGCTGGAGACAGGAGCGCAGACTGGAGAGAAGGAGACACGAAGAAAAAAAAGACCAAGTGAGAGAGGAGATTCACTGGGTGTGCTCGACGCGCGTGTCTGGTTCGGGCTTCTCCTTGGAAAGGGCCGTGCTGAGGAGAAGGACCGAAAACAAACAAGAAGAATCAGACGCATGCAAAATATAAAAAATAAAGAATCCGCTTTTCTTCCAGTCGAGAGCTTCCCGCGCGTTTTGCTGCACTGCTTCTGAAAATGAACTTTTCGAGGAAAAAACCGAGTCTGCATGCATGCCTTTTTGTGATGCGAAACGCATGTGCAACTCGCCAGCAGCTTAGCTTCAGGAGTCGAAAATTCGACAGAACTGGAAGATGTCTCTTCTAACTGTCTTGTCTAATATTTTGTCTCAAGAAACTTCGACATTTCTCTGCAACCTCTTGCGCGTCCTGCCGAGACCGCGCAAGGTAGCATCGCGACTTCCGTGAAAATTTACACCCTACAAGCAAGTCCGGCTTTTTTCCTGCGGTGCTTTCCGCCTTCCAATCCCAAAGTCGGGGGGTGACTTTTCGCCGATCTTCTCTCCGCTTTCTCACCTGGACGAAAGAGACAGAGAAACCGGTGTAGGCCTCCACATTCCCTACATAAACACACATGTATATCCACGTGTATGCATACATATACGTATATATTCATTCATGTGTGTAGTTCCCTCTCCGCCTACCTCCCTTCTCCTGTCTCTGTTTTCGCCTCTCACGTCCTTCCTCGTTGTCTCTCTGTTCGTCTGTTTGCATCTATCTAAATCCCTATCTCTTTCTTTCCCTCTCTTCCTCTCTCACTCTTTCTTTCTCTCTCTACCTCTCTCACTCTTTCTTTCCCTCTCTACCTCTCTCACTCTTTCTTTCCCTCTCTTCCTCTCTCACTCTTTCTTTCCCTCTCTTCCTCTCTCACTCTTCCTTCCCCTCTCTTCCTCTCTCACTCTTTCTTTCCCTCTCTTCCTCTCTCACTCTTTCTTCCCCTCTCTTCCTCTCTCAGTCTTTCTTTCTCTCTCTCTTCCTTTCCCACTGTTTTTCTCTCTTCCTTCCTCTATCTCACTTTCTCTCGATCGCTCTCTCGGTCAATGTCGCTCTCTCTTTCTTCCCCTCCCTCTTCCTTCTCACTTCCTCTCTCAGCCCCGCTTTCTTGCTCGCCTCCTTGTGTTGTTGTGTTCTCTCTTCACTTTTACCCTCTCTCTTTCTCTTTCCCTGTGCTCTCGTTGCTGCCCACGGAGCCACAGATACGCACCGTTTTGCGCATAAAGATGAGCAGCGTGTACATGCGACGTGAGAAGGCGCCGCAGAAGGCAGCTTTTCGAGGACAGGACTGTCTTCCCTTCTGGTGTGACTTGCGTGCGGATGTGCGTTTCAGGACCGGAGCGGAGAAGACGCCGTCAGAACGATGACGCGTAGCGATAGCCTTGCGGCCGCCCTCGCTGAGGCCGCAGACCCATTCGCCCCTGATTCGCTGAAAGAGGCACGAGCGCGAATGACCGAACGAGACAGCGAGGAGACAGAGACGCTTCCGGACGACAGCGGACAGCAAGAAGAGCTGTCCTGGGCGGAAGCTCTGGACATGCTGGTAGGGACCAACCCGCGGCAAGTCTGGAAGACGGTGAACTACTGCATCCCCGTCCTCCTGCTCATTGCGCTCTTCCTCCTCTACCTCACCTGGAACGACAGCGAGTTGGTATGGCTCGTGAGCGGCTTCATCGCCCTTCTTCTCGCCTTCGCAGTAGCGCTCAACTGGTAAGAAAGAGTAGGGCTCACCACACGCTACAGCCACGACCTGCCTCGTTCGCTACACGCCGTGGGCTCTGTGCGCGCTCTGCCTAAAGACTTCCCTCGCGTTCTTCCGCCTCCTTTCTCTGCCTGGTTTCCCGCCGCAGCAAAAGGCCGTCTCGCGCTCTCGAAAACCCTCTTTCACTTTTGGGGTCGTCCTCCCTCCCAGTTGGACGCGTACATCCCTTTCCACATACATACCAGGATGACACAGGCAAACATATATATATATATATATATATATATATACGTGCATGCGCTTGCATGCATAAGCATAAACCTTACATTTACTTTTCTATCGATATATATATATATATACATATACACACATATATATACATATATATGTATACACATATGTACATAAGTCTACTCATAATACATATTGATGTATCAGCGGATGCACATACATACAACACCCTTTGCCTGCACAGATATATGCATGCATACGCGTGTCGCTGCGCACAATGGATAGTTGCATGTGCATGTGTTTGATGAGCTCTGTGGTGTCTGTTGGGTGTCGCAGGACATTGTGTCAAGTTTTTTTGCCATCTGACGAAGGCGAAGAAGGCAGCCGGGAGAGTCTCCACAAGAAACAAAACTGACACTGGAGGAGCACGGGGCGAGCATTCCTGGCAGGTGTGCCAGCAACCCTGGCGCGGAACTCTCTTTTTCAGCCCCTCTGTGTTCGGCTTTTTTCTTTCTTTTCCCGTCCTGTGGTCCTTGCTTTCTGCTCTCTTCGGTTGGCCGTTCTACTTTTGTCTTCATCGTTCTTCGTACAGGGTTGCTTCAAGAAGCGGGGAGGGAACCCGTCCAAGAAGCGGAGGTAAAAGACCCAACGGCGTTTCTGTTTGGCATGCATGCTGAGCGTCGAGAGAACGGATTTCGGAGTCCAAACTGGCAACAGAGGAGCAAA
This sequence comes from Neospora caninum Liverpool, assembly GCF_000208865.1. Classification (NCBI taxonomy): domain Eukaryota; phylum Apicomplexa; class Conoidasida; order Eucoccidiorida; family Sarcocystidae; genus Neospora; species Neospora caninum. The sequence continues at coordinate 1,408,514 of NC_018397.1, read as the reverse complement.
CTGATGCAGGCGTTTCCCTCTTTTGGGGGGGATGATAAGCGCGCGTTGAGCTGGTGGCGCGACAAAGACATTGCCTTCTGGAATTCGCCGCCTTTTTCAAGGAACTCAGGCCGACGGAAGAAAAGCGAGAGGCGAGAGGAGCACGAAACGTGTGACAGCGTTTCTCGCTCCTCTTTGCACATGCAAGAACAGAAGTTAACCGGAACTCTACAGAGCGAAAGCCGAACAGATCCCAGTCAGCAGGCGTCTTCCTAATTTCCTGGAGAGACCGCAAGAAGCGGCGTGGGAGGAACACGCGTGGGGCTTTCAAAGGAGAGGATATTCCGTGCTTTTGGCAAGTGTCGATGCGGGCAACGGTGCATGGGTGGAGAGGAAGATCGCCTGTCACTTTTCGCTACACGAAGTCGTGAGTGTATAGCTCTGTGTGTTTTCGCGCGCAACGCTTTCTGTTCGTCTCTGTTTGCCTCGGGCAGAAGGAGAGCACTTACATGTATCGGTATGCATTTTGTGGGCTTTTTTGTGCCGTGGACGTGGTCACACATCGAAGCCGACACGGGCACAAAAACCTAGGGAAAAGGATGCAAACAGGTGGACCTTCAAGCGCGGTATTTTGAACGAGTGCGGTTATGTTCCGGAAACGGTCGTCTTGCCTATGCAGAGGATGCGTGCAGGGGAGAGAAAAGAAAATAGTCAGCGTCGACGGGGTGGCGTCTCGTCGACTTCCAACGGAGTTCAGAGTCTCGCTGGCGGCTTTCTGCATATGCGCGCCAGGAACCCGCGAAACCACACCACTCGCTCCTCCTGCGGGGAGTCGACAGGGGGGGAAAGCTCCTCGCTTCGGTCAAGATGGAGCGTTTTGCAGCTGGAGAAAAAGACTTCCATAGAGGAACAGGCAGTTCGTTCTGCTGGCGTACTGCGCTCGCAACACTCTCTCCACACGTGGTCAATTTCTGCCTGAGCACCTGATGGCGCATTTCGTGCTTTGAATGAGCTCGCACGAGATTAGTTCGCACGTGACATTCTTCCGATAAACCCGCGATTACCTGGCCGTCTGTGCCTTCCGTTTCAAAGGCACGCAAACACTTCCCCATTCGCAGGCGCCTCTCTTTGCGCTCCTCTGCCTAGAGCCGCCTGAGCCATGGCCGTGGGAATGTCGTGCGTCTGTAGCATGGCGCCGTTCCAAATCGCCTGGACGCGTAACTCTTCACGCACCGTGCGTCTGGTGGAGAAGTTTAGCGCGAACTTGATTCCTGCGACGGCTACTGGGCTTTTGCCGGCGATCTCCCGAGCAAGGGCAATTGCTTTCTGCCGCATTTCCTCCCTGCTTTCAAAAAGCGCGCTCAACAGCCCCTCCCGGCGAGCCTCTTCCGCGCCAACCCGTCGACCGGTGAAGCAAATTTCTCTCGCCCACGCGTCGTTTCCGACAATTCGAGGGAGGCGCTGGAGCGTACCCACGTCTGCAGCGAGGCCGAGGTCCACCTCTTTCACAGAAAACCAGGCTTCTTCACTGGCAACGCGAATGTCGCAGGAACAGACCAGATCCACGCCCGCGCCCACGCACGGTCCGCCTACACACGCAATCACAGGTTTGCTGCATTCCTCGACAGCCGAAAAACAGTCTTGCAAGGCCGTGACGTAGCGCCGCAGATGCGCCGCCTTTCTCGCGCAGTCAGGATCCGTCGCGTCAGGATCTTCTCCAGAGATCGGGCTGTCGACGGCAAGTCGCGCCTTGCTGGGTTGCTCGGGATTCTCCACAGGCGACGCGCTTGTGCGGCGCGGAAGAACAGGTGAAGAAATGATCTGTCCAGCAAATGCAAGGTCGATGCCCGCAGTGAAGACCGACCCAGCCGCGGTGATGATCACACATCGGCACGAAGACAGGCGGTCTAACAAGTCAAAGCATTCACGCAGTTCGGTCCAGAATTCGTGGTCAAAAGCATTCCGTTGTTGCGGGCGGTTCAAACAAACCTCATACACGAAAGAGAGCTTTGGCGCCCCGGCCGGAGAACCATCGGAAAAGGCCAAACGGTCAACTTTCAGAGTTCGAAAACTCGCGAGTCGCTTTTCCATTTTTGGGTCTGTCTTGCGTCTGTGGAGGCGAGCGGTACCTCTGGTGAAAACGCACAGACTCAACTTCGCCAATTTCAGTGCGTGTGTGTGGCGGATTCACGGCATTCAAACCCTCGACGGAAAAGAGGCACACCAGCTCAGCGTGAAAAAGTTCTCCAAAAAACTGTGTCGTGCGGTCGAGAACCTGTTCGGCATGAAGGCCAACGAAAACCGAAAAAAATTGCTAAACCTAGAGGTTATCTCCGATGACACACTGCACACCAGAGGTGTTCAAAAAGCAGTGTGCGTAAGTTGAGCAAAGGGGGAAACTGCGCAGTTGACACCCAAAGACGCGAAAAATCCCCCTTGGTGCCTTCAACGCCCTAGTCCCGACCGTCTGAGTTGGGTTTTTCTTCAGGTTCTGCACGAATCGATCGGAGTGAATCGACTGCCGCTGTACGCGCCACCGTGGACGGTTCAGAGCTCCGCTTTTTCCTCTCGAAAGCCTGTCACGAGCACACCTCTACATCCCTCACGGGAAGCGAGGATGGCAGCCCTGTTCAGGGCACTATTTGTTGCCACGAAATACTCTGTCACGCTCCCCGAGGGAGGATCGCAACGCCGAGTCTCTTTCGGCATTCCGAATTGCAATATGGCGTGGCGCTATATGGGCTTTCTATCTCCCCGCTGTCTATTTGCCCGCAGATACTGCACAGGTGCGCCTCGAACGATGTCTAAAAACTGGAGTCACAGCTCTGTCGACCTTTAGGCTTTGTGTCTTGCCTCCCATGCTTTTTCTGCTGTGGATTGAGTGTATCTATGCGTCTTCCAACGCTCTCCGGATTCGCTCGCCTGCATGCACTTCCGGGCTGTTCATTCTTCCATCTCAACCTTCTCTCGAACTGCCGAAAACTTTCGAACCGGAAGCAGTCTAATCCTTGCACAGTTTCCCGGCTCGCAGCCGCTCTCGTCATCAACTAGGGACACTTTCGTTCAACAAAAAACTCAGTCTTCGCGGTTCTCGTGATGGCAGAGACTGCGAAAAAACGAAAGGGTATGGGTATTTAGAAGTGCACAGAATCAGCGCTTAAACAGCGCCAATTTCGAGGCACGCAGAATCCACCTGTCGAAATCGCTTCGCCGCCTCTCTGTGACCTCCAGAATCCTGAAAAGTTTGAGGAGACAGAGTCCAAAGAGACAAACATATACATAGATATAGATATAGAGATATAGAGATATAGAGATGTAGAGATATAGAGATAGATATACAGAGCCACGTGTGGAGAAATGTTCGGCAAAGCGATCAGAAATCTGTGTGTGCCCGATAAGCCAGCAGTAAAGGAGGAGCGGCATACGAGAGAAGGATTCCTACGACAGAGCAAAATGCTTCCGCTTCCTCTGAGACAAAAATCCCGCCTGAGGCCAAGGTTCGTCCTCCTGTTCCTCTGTCCCGGAAAACCCGGAGGGAAAACAGACAAACTGTATCCGTATACACGATCCTTCGTACAACGCACACACAGCCCTCGCTGCTGAGCTTGCATTCATGCAAACAATAAGCATGCATGCATGCAGATGTAGAATATTCCCGCGCATGTCGCAGGCGTGGGTGTCGGTAGTATCCGTGTGTGGACATTTGTACATGTGAGCACGCATTCCCTCGACTTGGAAATCCATCGAGACTTGAGAGTCGACAACGAACAGAAGACATCCGGCGCGCAATGTGCGTCCTGTGCTGGCCTTCTTTTTTCGTCCGTTTTCTCGCGTCGTTCTCTCCGGGATTTCCGTCGCCAAGCGAGAAGTCGTTCGCGGCCGTGGACTTCTTCTTTAAAAACCGAAAGGCCCGTGATTCGAAGGCGACGGTGTGCACGCTTTATCCAGCAAAAAAGACAGATAAAAACGAAGCCTGAAAGGCAGCGTCAACGACGGCGCCTGTCTCCGCTCTCCCTCGTCCTTGTTTGCGCCTTTTTTTCCGCCTCTCCGTCGCGCTAGAGCCAAACGCGCAAACCGGCTCTTGGTCCCGCCCAAAACCCTCCAAAGCAGAGAAGAACTGAAAAAAACGCCCCTGTCTCTCTCGAGCTTCTCGTTCCGGAGACACCCGAACGAAACTCTACTGAGACGCAGCCCCAGCCCCTTTGTCCCCCGTGTCGCCGCCTGCCTCACTGGACGCTGCCTCGGCCGAGACAGTCCCCGACGCTTTCTCGGAGGCCTCTCTCGGGTTTGTCAAACCAATCGATTCCTCTGTGATCGCGTCTTCCTGTTTCCCCTGCAGAGGCAAAAGATTTGAAAATCCACAGACGAGCACCACGGCCTGGCGGAAAAAAACCTGACGCCTGACTTCCAAGAGAAACAACGAAGCACACCTACAGAGAGAAAGAAAGAGAGAACGCAGAGTGAAGAGCTGGCGACCAGGAAACACTCAGAAAAAGACACTCAGTCCGCACGTCAACTCGGCTCTATCTGGATCTTCCGTCGTTGCCTCTCGCTTTTTTTCCGATGACCGGTCGACAGGTGTTTGCGGAAGCGCGTGTACAAGCCTGTGGAGAGATCCGCATTCTCCAGCAGAGCGAGGCGTGTCGAGGCAACCCGCGGAAACCGGAACTCAGAGCTTACCGTGCAATCTGCCGCGAAGTCGGTTTGCTTGCAACACTTGAAACCCCACTTTTGCGTTGCCATGTTGTACCAGGATCCGAAGACACTCGTGTGGTTTCCCACGTATGCATCTTCCTCGTACTTGGACTTGATCAAGACGCGGTTTCGGCCCTTTGCGATGCTGCAAAAAACCAGAGACTCCACACAGAAAATCGCATGCACTCTCAGTCCCCGCACAAACGGTCTCTCTTCTGCGCTTTCCCCTCCCTGGAAAAAAACTTAGACATCAGATACACATCCGCATGTCCCCCCTGTCCCGCGCCGCCCATGTTTAACGCGGGGGTGTCTGTCCACCTTCTCGCCGCCTGTCGCGGGATCGCCACACAGACTGTTTCTCCCGCGAGACTTCCCAGAGAACTGTGCCTCCGTACTTTCCGTCTCGAGAGTACTCGACGTAGACTTCCGTCTGGGCCAAGAGCATTCGCGGATCCGCATTCAAATGCTCCTTCCCGCCGTATTTGTTCAACAGCGCGTTCTTCTTCTCCTCCTCCAACTCCTGCGCACAAACAAAACGCGCAAACAACTCAACAAGGGCGTGAAACGGACGCCCCATGAAACGCCCACGCAAACAAAGTGCACACAAATCAAGCCAGCCATACCCCCTAGTTGCCACTCTCCGGACAATGCTCTCCATCCCTCTTTCGCAACGCATACCTACATGTAAATGTCTCATGCTATGGGGATAGACTTACACACGTACAGACAGATATACATATATATATATATATATATATACGTATGTATACATATGTATCTGCATGCATGCGTAGCATATATATATATATATATATATACATATATAGATATACATACATATATAGATATATGCACATATAAAGATATACATCTATATGCATATTTAAGCATGGATAAGCAGAGCGTGAAACTATCTCTATATGGAGACACGACGGGTATACGAGGAGCAACTTTTATGAGTTCCACAGTTTGACTCGAAGCCAGGCAGACGAGCAGAGAGGAAGTCACCCACTTTCTTTCTGTCGATATGTTCCTGGTACAATTTCTCCAGCTGCGTGGGCTGCGCGTTAAAGTGGACTTGTGCGCCGTGTTTGTACGCTTCCCAGGCGAAGAGCTGAAAACACAAAGTTTGCGAGGGACGAGGGTTCCTTAGAAAGGAAACGACACGCATGCGCGCCACCAGGGAACAAAGTCTTCTCGGACATCGCAGCGCGTCGACGCCGTTTGTCGACGCAATCCGAGAGACAAGATGTTTCAGCCGAGGCAAAAGGCAAACCCTCGACTTGTGTCCACTCAAAATCCACCCCAGACACCTGGTCCACCTATTCACACCCACATGCATATATATATATATATATATATATATATATATATAATCGGAGGCGGAAACAAGTGCATGAACAGGTATCCCCATTTACGTATTTGAAGATTTCCATGAAGAGATCCGTTTCGGAAGCAGATCGCCTGCGCTGCGCTGAGTGACAGGGAAAGAGCGAATGCGTCTCTCCCTCCATTCGTTGCTTTTCTCCGTTTCGGTTTACCCTCTTCTCCTTTCTCCCTTTTTCATGCGTTCTCTTTCTTTCTCTTTCTCTCGTTCTTCCCGGTATCTTCCTCGCTTGATTTACCTGCAGCTTCTGCGCCTTGAGGACGTCTCCGGTTTCTCTAGCGCAGTTGTCGCCCTTGAACAACGCTTGGTCTTCTTCCTTCAAGTGCTCGAAAGGGTTCCCGCGCATGCTTCGGCTTTTCGGGTCGTAGAAGGCGCTGTTGATGTCGAGGTTCAGCAGATACTTCGCGGTGTCTTCGCGAATGCGCAGGTTCTTCGTGTTGATGCGAAACCGGTCGTCACTGCAGGCAACCGGCGCCGAGGTCTGGTCAAAGTCGTGTTGCTTCACGTCTTCGTCTGAGGAGTCGTCGTCGCTGTCCGAGTCGCTGTCGCTTGTTCCACTGTCCTCGCCTTCCTTGTGCTCAGACCCGCTATCGTTCGAGTCTGCCTCCTCGCCGTCTCTGCCTGCCTTCTTCCCGCCAGATTTCTTGCCGTCGTTCCCCTCCGAGGCCTTCTTCCCTTTCTCGCCTCGTCGTTTCTTGCCTTTCATCGTCAGGATTTGCTTCTCGAGTTCGAGCGCCTTTCTGCGTTTGCGTTCGATCTCGGCGAGTTCGTACGCGCGCACCACCCACTTGTACTCGCTCGGATCGTACCCGGCGTATCTGTCGCGCTTGCCGTCGTAGGACAGCTTCAAGTCCTCAAAGATCTCCTCGTCGTCGCACAAATTCGCGTTCGTGAACTTTGCCTTCTTGCTGCGCGGCCGCTCCACGCACTCCTTCTCAGTGTGCGTCTTTGCGCCGCAGTTCGCGCATGCCCCCTTCTCGAACTTTGTCTTTCTGACGCCCGCTCCCACTCGCTTCTTCCCGCGCTCGTACCATACGGTGATGTCTTCCTTGTCAGCTGGGACGAAACGCTGATGCTTCAGCCCCGGTTTCTGCTGATTCAGGTACCACGGCGCCTTGCTGATGTACTGCGGAATGTGTGGGTTGATGGCGTTGCCTTCCTCGTCCTTCTCCGGCTCCGCAGTCCCCGCCTTCCGCGCCTCCTCTAGCTCCTTCGCCTTCCGCGCGTCTTCGCGCGACGTGAACGACGACGGGACACTCGCCATCTTGAAAAAAAAGAGAAAGAAAAGGAAGCGAAGAGCGACAGAAGCGGAAAAGAAGGGAAGGAGGAAAAGAAGAGGCGGAAAGGAAGACGACGAGCAAAAGAAGAGAAAGGAAGAGAAGGAAAGGAAGAGAAGGGAAGAGAAGGAAAGGAAGAGAAGGAAAGGAAGAGAAGGAAAGGAAGAGAAGGAAAGGAAGAGAAGGAAAGGAAGAGAAGGAAAGGAAGAGAAGGAAAGGAAGAGAAGGAAAGGAAGAGAAGGAAAAGAAGAGAAGAAGGGAAAGAGAGGTGGGGAAGGAAGGGTGGAGAGAGTCGCCTGCGAGGCGAAGGGGTGAATGCGCCTGTTCCTGGGTAAAAGGGAAACTTTAGAAAGCTAAAGGCGTAAAGAGGAGATGAGTCAAAGACGCTGCCTCGCGTTGTCTCGACAACCGCGGGAGGCCTCGGAGAAGCTAGGGAAGTGCGCGCAGAAAACCCGAGAGGAAACGGAACGGTCTCTGGAGCTCGGACCTCCAGGGAAAGAATGACAAAACGCAAAGGAAGCCGAGAAAGAGAAGGCGTAGGAACCGCGGAAACGCCCTGGAAAGAACTTTGTTTTTCTGTGAACGGACGAGGCGGCGGGTTGGAAAGCAGCAGCCCTCCAACGCCTCCGTCCACGAAAAACAAGAATCCACCGGTGGAGGAAACACGCGCGCGACGGAGAGAAGACTGACGCAGTGAATAAGCTAAAGAAATCCCTGAATTCCCGCAAAAGCGGCGGACTGTCGTGATGTTCCACCGACGTTTTTCGCCCATCGCTCTTTCTACCTTGCTCATGGCGGGTTCCTTTTCCGAGGCCTGCGCGCATGCGCGCGGCGGCCGAATCTCCGCCTGTTTGCCGCGCGTTGAGAAAACAGTTTGTCTCTCAAGCAGCATCCCTCGTTTTCGAGGAGGCGGGATTTTAGTCTGAATTTTTCGTCGTTCTTTGGGCAACGAAGAAGAAGGCGACTCCCTCGCCAGAGAGGCAAGGCCGCTAGGCGGGCGTCGTGCAGTCCCGTTGTGTCACGAGTAACGGTTCCGTTTCTCCGCAAAGTATCATCGATGGTATATTCATGTATCTCTAGATACCTATTATTCTTTGCATCGATGTGCATATGCACAGACCCGTGCATCTACTGCACATGCCAGGCACCTAAGGTAGTTAGGAGTGTACAGACAATGTCTCACCTTGAAGAGACATACATATAACAGATACATGTGTGTATATATATGTATAGGTATAATATATGCGCATGTAAACATGTGTACAAAGGTAAGGACAGTTCGACGTCTCTGACCCTGTCTGTACAGCTGTCTGGAAAGTTATCCGCAGGCGCCACGGTGTGCCCAGAGACTGAGGAGACGGGACCCGGGATAGAATCCAGCGATCGCAGTTGGAACGCAGAAACTGATTCTGTAAGCGCAGAAATTTCCTGAGACTCAAAGAAGTTAAGCTCTTATGCGCCAAGCTGTACGCAGTTCAGCAGAGACGTCACACGGACTCAGCTGTGTCGCTCCTGACAGCCCCTGAACGCATCTCATGATTGATCTGGAAAATAAACTCACCACTTTTTTACACACATGTCGATTCATCTAAAGATTTTTGACAGAGACACACATACGTTGATCGAGGCCCCCGCGCCGGAAATACGTCTACGTGTACATGTGAATTCATACCCATTCGTCCAAGCAGAAACCTATATGCATATATATATGTATGTATACATATATATATATATATATACATGTATATGTATATGGATGTGTGCATGTGAAGATTGCCGCCCTACATGGCTTTTCGACGCTGCCCTCGGTGCCGTTTTCGGTGGATGTGTGGCGAGTCTGTGCGAGATTTCTGCGGTTCCGCCGCTGAATTGAGGATCCGCAGCAGCCGCTCGGGAGCGCAGTTTGTCCCCGAAAGGCCGCGTTTTTCTAGCTGGCCCCTTCGCTGTGCGAGACTCAGCGCAGACAGGTGGGTTTAGATGCTTCTGTGAGCCACGGCTCGCCAGAGCACTTGCGTTTGAGAGCTCTGGAAAGCATGCATTTTTTCCCTTCGTCAACGGCGGCAAAACACAGTCATGCGTTCCAACAGACATGCATGTCTCGGACAGATATTTGGACTTTTCCCTCGCACGTCTCTCCAGCGCCACGCTCAACAGTCGGAGTTGTCAACCCGCCGAGAGAAGCACAGGAGCCGCAGAGACTCAGATGCACGTACAGAAAAGCACACGGGTGCGCATGCCAGTGGAGAGAGAAAGCAGGTTCAGCAGGGGCGTGCGTGTAGATGCAAACGCGCGCACAGGCGTACAGAGAGACGGCGAAGGGGAAGAGGAAACGAGGAGAAAAACAAAAGAGCCAGAGGCGACAAAAAAGGTGAAAGTATCCGCGAGAGACTCACACACGCGCCTACGTGAAGAGCAGAACGGTCGGTGCCCGAAAAAGCTGCGCATCTCTCGCCTTTCTCTCGGAAAACCGTCCGAAACTCCCTGTCCCGTAAAGCTGCTTGACGCAGGGGCGCATGCATTACACCACACTGGGGTGATACCTGTGCACCGAGTTGAATGCGTCCCGACGCGTGTTTCCATCACATCTATCTCTTCTCTCCCTGTGGACATGTACTACACGTCCTGTGTTGCTCGGAGCCGTTGTGTTGCCTGAGAGGAGGCTCTGTAAATCCTCTCAGGCAACTCCTGCATTCTCCGTTTAGGGACTCAACCCTCTACACCATAAAACGCCGTCTCCACACACACACACACACATTCGCGTACGTCCCCGCGACCTTGAAAAGTAGACGGCTTCTCTATTGTTCGTCTCGCTCTTCCTCTTCTTGCTGCCGGTCTTTGCTGTCCCCGTTTCTTTTTAAACAAAGGCGACGCCTTCATATTTGCTTTCATGTGGAAAAGGGATGTCGGGAAGGAGCACTCGCCCAGTGATGTCGAAGATCGTTACGAAAGACTGCTGCACATCCTGCGACGAATCTTCCAGCGACTTCACCGCCAAAATCACCTACACGAGCAAACGCATGCACATACGCACACGCGGCCAGAAACTGCGCATGCATACACACATATGGCAAGCGACCGAGAAAGAGAGCGCAATGACGGGGTTCCCCGAGAAACAGAAATGCGCTCGAATTTGGGGGGGGAAACGCTCTGCGCCAGTTCCCTTGTTCCACTTTACTACCCTTTACAAACACGTGGACGGATACATATATATATATATATATATATATGGCGGCCAAAAGAAAGTTCGATACGTGGATAGAGATAGAGAGATATGATGTGTATACACTTGGGCACGGATTCGGAGGGAGAAAAACAGGGGGAGCAGTCGATCCGTGTATCTGAAGTCCCGCGAAAGGTTTCCCGTTTCACGTTCAGTTGAAAACGATGCCTTTAATGCCTTTACGCTGATCTGTCAATCCCTACATTTACACATGCATCTGCATGTGGAGAAACCTCTCTCTGTGTGTAAACATGCATGCAGATTTCCCAGGACTCTCGGCCAGCGCCTTACTTTGTCTCCAGTTCCTGGGACGAATTTGAAAGAGGAGAAGCCTTTTCGAGGGTCGATGGGGGGAGGCGTTTGAATGTCCACTACGTCGATGTTTGTAAAATCCTCGCTACAGAGAAGCAATTTGTTGCTGCCGCGACGCTGAACAAATCAACACACGCGCTTCTTAGCCTAACCACCCAATCAGAATGCTTGCCCCTAGCGGAAAGGTACAAAAATCACCAATAAATATAAACATATATATGTATATGTATATGTACGCCCCTGCATATCCGTGTCACTCGATCTACGTGCATTTATACAACTGCATACAGGCATGTGCATATTTAGAAATATATGCTCGCGTTTTCTTCCATAATTTGTGTCTACAGATGTTGAAGTCATAGGATTTGGAAAGGGGGGAAAGAAATGTGAAGAGCAGTAGGCAGGCCTCGCAGGCAGAGAAGACGCACCTCATCTTTAACGTCGTCGTACGGCTCCTCGCTCACCCGCCTGGGAAGCACAACCCACCTGAGCAACACACCAGCCCGAAAGACAGTATCCAGCAAAACTGCACAAACATGACCCACATACATACACACATATTGCATATGTATATATATATATATATATGGCCACATGAAAAACCGCGCCTGCTCATATATATATATATATATGCAAACGTTGAATAACATGGTAGATAATCGCACATTCCTTTGTTCCTGGTCATCGCTATCTGCCTAGCCATATGCAAACATAAAGTATAAAATATGTGTACACCTGCATATGCAACAAAAGCGTATATGCATATAAGTACAGAAAGTTTTACGGGTCTGTTACCGGTTTAAAGCGTCGCTCCAGTTGATGGCTTCATGTATGACATAGCCTGGATGTTCTATGCCTAAAGCCCTGAGACAGCACCCGCACAGGCGTGCGCATGCATGAAATAGCTGACACAGCGAGGCACGCCGCGATGTGTAACGTCGACAGGGGGTCACAGAAGACTGTGGGCTGTCCATGTTTTTCTTCCTCTCACGTCCACGCGCCGACAAAATCGCGTCCTTCACGGATTCTGCTCACGTGTCCAACTTCATCCACACATCCGCTGGCTCGTAACTAATCCCTAGTTTTGTTGGGGACTTCCTATTTACAGTGCACCGAGAAACACAGAGCGACCGAGAGACACAAGGCAGGAGGTACAGCAGGTACAACATCAATGGGGATGTCCATATTCATACTTGCATGTATATATATATATATATACATATATATATATATATATATATATATACGGCCAGTTTTTTCATTTAGAACAAGTTCCTGCGCGGCCTCTCCCCGCTCAGTCGACGGCGAGCGTGCGGTCGAGGAAAAAAGAGGAACTGGCGAGGGAGTGGCCGGAGACTCACTTCTTCATCAACTCGTAGACGCCCGCCCAGTCTTCTCTCGAGATTCTTCCTTCGCCATCGATGATCACCACCCACGTGTTGTGGCGATGCAAAACATTTCCGCTGTTGTCTGGAAGGAAAGGCGGCCCAGGAGACAAGCACGCGTGACTGCCTGGCTGAAGGCCACGGGGAACGAGAACTGACGGCTCCAGAAGAGAAGACAACGCTTGCCTCAAAGAAAGGTGAAAGCTGTCTGCTCTGGCACGTACACCGGCGAACAGACGCATCTTCTGTCACCTCTCGGACAACTACGTACGCACGTGCCCACACCACATGCACATACCACATGCACATCTACCTATAAATAGATATATATATATATATATATATGTATGGGCCGACACACAACGATGTGTACATGCTTCACGACAGAGGCATTCCTGTAGTCATTCCCGCACGCATTCGGAGATTGTCATTGTCAGCACATATCCCCGTGAAAGGGTATGTTTGCCACGAAAATGTTGACGCGTCCAGGTCGAATGGGAGAGAGAGGGATCGGCCTGCGGGAGAGAGTGGAGACATGCCTGTGTATTCTTTCCCGAAGGAACCGACGTAGAGTTTTTCGTGTTTGACGGTTGCCCATTCGATTTTCATGCCCTTGTCGCTGGATACTCCATCTCCCTCCACCAACAGCCACTTGGGGACGAGGTGATTGTTTTTTAAGTTGAAGCGGTAGATGATTCCGGTGCGGTCATCGAAAGTCAGGAGTTCGCCGTTGAACACAACCAGTTCAGACAGCTCCATGCCCCGTCCGCCGACGTTATGACTCCCGTACAGCACGTCGAAGCCGTCTGGCGAGAAGGCAAAGTCGAACTCCGTCTCTCCACTCCAGTCCGTCTCCGCGCTTCCGGCCCGAGAAGAATTCAGGGAAGACGCGGCCTGCCGGGCGGAGGCGCCGCCGCCCCGTCTGTACAGCTGGCCCTTGATCGCGTAGCTCTTGAAGAGAAGTTCCCCGGACTTCCCCGAGGCGTCGACGCGACTCTGCACGTCGAGATCTGCGATAAACACGACCGCGCAGGGGCGCTCGGCCGAGCCGCAGGTGCCTGGCACCGTGACAAAGTCCGTGGGCCGACCGCGACTTTCTCGGCCGCGCGCCCCGTCGTTCGGGCCTTCTGGTGCGAGGCGTGCGTCTCGCGCGTCCCGGCCGTGCTTGCGTTCTCCGTTCCCCGGCGGAAAGGCGGCGCCCCTGCCTCTCAGACGGTCAGCGTGGAGTTTGAGAGACGTTTCGCCCCTCGAGATCAATTCCCGGCTGCCTTCAGGTCTTCCTTCCGGGACGCGAGGATCGCCGAGCCTCCCCGCTCCGCCGTTCTGCGCTTCTGCGCCATCTGGAAGGCTGTGTCTTCTCTCGGGCGTCGGTCCGTCGCGCGCCTTTTCTCGCTCCGTTCTTTCTCTCACGGCCTCGCGGGGCCTCTGAGTTGCTCCTTCCGGAGCGAAAAACTGCCCGCGGGGCGGAACAGCCGCATCGTTCTGGACGCTCGGTTGCGCCAGGCGCGTGAGCGTCCAGGAACTGGACAAGAGGAGGAGAATGACGACGATCAGGAGACACAGAAAGGGGCGAGAAGGCAGAGCAGAAAAAAGGGAGGTCGGTAAGAGGGAGGCTGGGCGGTACGAAGACAGCGAGAGCATGAGGAAGCAGGAGAGGGGGAAAACGCGAGGCGATCCAGGAGTCTTTGTTCCTCTTTTGCCGCCTGCAGGCATCTTCTCACGTCGCGTTTTCGACGAGAGAAACGCGTTCTGCACGAGGTCGACACCCGAGGCCGGGGAGGGAGTCTTCGCCTCGAGAGAAAGACTGGCACTTCTCAGAGGCTTGAACGGGCTCTGACATAGCCTTGCGAGGCGTCTCGGTTGCAGGCTGCAGGAGGCAGTTCCATGAAGGTAGCGCATCGCTCTCGAGAAATGGGAGGAGTTGAAAATGTGCAGGAAACGACTGGAAACGAGGGGGGTGCGTATAGCAAGTCAGGAACCGCGCAGAACGGCGGAGAGCGCGCCAAGCAAAACCACAAGGAAACAAAACAGGGAGCGGTCTGAGCGGAAGTCGTCCGTCGGGAAAGCGGACTGGGCGGAAAACCACGACGAAGGAAACCTTGACAAAACAGCAAACCGGAAAAGGAGTAAAGCAATGCATGAATGTGCCGTTGCACTGTTGCTCTGACCCACGGCGATGTCTTCCGCAACTTTTCGCGTCAAACACGCTGGTAACAGTCGCACAAGCGCGGAGGGTCACCGGGGACTTCCGCGCGTTCACAAAGGAGGACGTTTTCGGAGGACCGCGTCGCCTTTCGTCCAAAACTCCTCTGAACTCTGCAGAAAACGTCCTCAACAAACAGCGCCTGCGGTCCACGACAGCCGACCAGACCCTCCCCCTCCGAAATCGAAGTCGCTGCGCGGTGAAAGACGAAACGGTGAAACGACCGAACGGCCGTGCAGTTGTGCGTACCTCCGAGCTTCCGACAGCAAAAAAGGCGTTTGCCAAAGATTTCAGGAGAGAGCGGGTAGTGCGTGTGAAGCAACGAGACGTGGGCACTCCGACTGGTAGCCTTCCTCGGGACACCGACATCACGATTTTAGATCGGCTGGTACAGAATATCCAACCTACCACACTGGGTGATCTCCCAAACTCTATCTATGTATTCCTGCAGAGCGGTCTTTGGTGGCCAATCTATGATTCTAGCCACGGGTTGCATCTCTATCTTAGGTTCCCTAGTGTGCGCTTGCAAAAAAGGCCGAAGGGGCCAGCACGCTACGCGCTCCAATTAAGGCAATGACGTACTCACGACGATAGCGATTCAGCTGAGGAAATGGAGGTACTAGCGCGACTTCCTACACCTCGCTACGGGATCACGTCCACCGGGCCTCGCGCTGGCCGCGCACGGAGGAAATCCGGTGCGTGCTCTGGAACAATCTCTATATAGACGTACATATATATATATATATATATATACATACATATATATGTATATATATATATGTATATACATATATATATATATATATATATATATGTGAAAGTGTCTCCATGCCCATGTATACGCAGGTGTATATATAGTTGTTGAAGTGCATGTATATCACAGAAGCAAGACGACATACACATGAAAACGCAGTATGTTTGGCGCTGGGAAGGGGGGAGCTCGGCGTGTTCGCGTCTCGAGAGTCGTGTAGCTAGCTGCACACATTAGAGCCCCCACGACACGCTTACGTGCCTATGTAAATTAACCCAGCATATGAAGGAAAGGATGATGTGTAGTCTTGCATCTATGGCAGTCGCTCGTGTGGTCGATCAGGTGAGAGTGGCGTCGCAGCTGTCTGTGTTGTTTGAGTGGTCCTCCCAGTTTCGCTTCAGTTTGCCTTTCACAGGCCGAACGCCCGTGCGTTTTCTTCTGTACGGACAAGAGACATGTTACTCTAGGATCGTTCCTTTAAAACTCGCGCAACGACGTGCGAACCGCCACACACGGTCTTTCACAGGGCCTTTTTGTCGACAAGAGCCACCGTGTAGTGCTGAAGATGCGATTTTCTCTTTGCAAAGATGCGTGTGGTTGCTTGGCAGATGCCACACCACTCGAATGCCGATCATCTTTCTATCGAGGCAAATGCCGCAGGGGACGCGCCGAGGGCGAAGGGACCTAGACGAGAGACTCACGTGCACGGAAAAACTCTTGCAAAGATGGGTCTTTTCTGCGCTGATCATACCCCGTGATGTCGCTTCTACCTCGCTCAGTGTCTTGTAGGCAGGTCCAGACGGCGATCGGCTAAGGCGCCACCCTAACTCGGCGTTCGCGTAGCCTTTCAGTGGCAAGAGACTGATTCCCTCGTGTTTGCACGGCGACAGCCCGGCCTTCCATCTGAGATCTTTGTTTTGCGTGGATCAAAGTATCCACGGGTTCGGCGACTCCCGCTGGATTCACAGCCCTCTTGACAAGAGAAAGCTTTTCAGGAGTGCCTGCTCGCACATGCTCCTCGCAAAGTTGCCATGACATGAACAAATTCTTCAGAGACAACCGAAACATAAAGAAAGACCCTCCACAGAACGCGCACGCCGCGCAACTGGTTCTCGACGCTGCGGCATCGAAGCCGAAAGAGCATGCGTAGGGGGGGCCATCTTCAATCAAGGGATACGCGCATGTGTTTAGAACAGATGTGAACGAGAACAGAGTTCTCTATGAACGTAGATATGTCGGTATAAACGTGTACAGACGCGCGCACACGTGAACACTGCGTCCAGTGTACAAAAGGTCACAGGCATACACACGGGTTAGGAACAGCAAGGTATCTCTGTCTCCAAAGACATGTAGCATGTGCCTCCGTGCGAGCGTCTAATACAGAAATGCATGCAAGCACCTCGCCTGGCCTCTGATGACACAAATGCTGGGAATAGCGCATGCAGTTTTTGTTGCCCGCTACCTTCGCTGCATGCGTAGCGCGTACAGCATCTGTAGGCTCTGTATATACGCCTGCACACTTACTCGGATGCATGCGCTCGGTCTGTACACCCGTCGCTTTCTCATCCACCGCACTCGGCACAACGCACACTCAACGCACACAAACACCTCCATTCGCGCTTCGCCTCTCCGTTGTCGATTCCTTGTGTGGACTCAGATGCATATGTATATCCACAGACCATATCTATACAAATGCCCGTTCATATATATATATATATATATATGTGGAGAGAAGGACACTGCAGCAGGTTATGCCTTCAAGTGGAGACGGCCAGCATGTAGCGTGCCTGTCGGCGCAAGCTGAGTTTCATCTGTGGCAACTCTCTTTTTCCGCCGTCTCGCTACTGTTTCTCGCGTCGTCCGGTGCTGCGTCGGGAGTCCCAACTGAAGCAGTTCCACCGGAGCACGAAGACAAAGACGAGGACCGCCGCGTGTGGTGTCTCCTCGCGAGACGGTCTCGAAGGATCGCCGCTGCCACTGAAGGGCGCCACTGGACTGGGAGGCGACAGTCCGCTTCCCAAGTCACCCCGAAAGACGTCAGAAGATCTGCAGCCTGCACGGAGCGGAACGGACGCGAAACACACGTCGCCCACGCCGTCTCTCGCGAAAAAACGATCCCCGCTCCCCACGCATCAAAGAACGGAACGCAGAATCCGCACACTGAGGTCTCCAACAGCGCACACTAGAGACTCGAAACAAAAATGCACACGTAGAACACAAAACATAAACATATATATATATATATATATATATTCGTGCGCTGTAGCAGAGATCAGTGTATCCAATAAGTATATATATATACATATATATATATATCCTGAATCGGGGGTGAATCTTCTCGTATAGAGAGAGACCCGCTTGTCGAGGACGGCGAAGTGCCTAAGAAGCATCTTCGGAAAGCACGAAGCGACAAATGTGTTTCGTGCGTGAACGGAAAGGCCAGGCGAAGGAACGCGGCTCACCTTCCAGCATCCAGGCATCGGCTTATCGACGGGTTTCTGCATGCACAAGAAAACCGTCGAAACAAGCATTCTCTCTTCGCCCTCTAGCGACTCGACGAAGATAAAGCAATCACTTCCCATTTTCCCTTCTAATACTACCCTACACATATATACATACATATGCCTCAAAATCTGCAGACATGCGCTGATGTATCAGCATCAACATCTACACATACCTATGTATGCATATATATACATATATATAGATATACATATGAATGAATCAACTCTCTATCTGTGTATATTGGACGTTTGTCCCTCCTGTGGCAACCCGCGCGGGAGATTGCGGTTTCTGTGCGTCTGTGGAGGGTTCGTTTTTTCTGCGTAGAGTGTTCGGAAGCAAAGTACCTGGTCGTGAGCGTCAGTCTGGGACGTTCGGAGGGGCGCGGGGGCGGCGAGGGGGAAGGAATAGAATGCGTCGATGTTGGGTCGGTTTCCTCCGTACTTTGCCTCGAGTTGCGAAGGCGGGATGAGTTTCAGGAGTTGCTGGCTGAGCTCAGGGGAGTCCTTCCCCTTGTCGACCTTGAAGGTCGCGACTTTCGCTTGTTGGACGTCGGTCAGGAAGCCCTTGGCGATGTTCCAGAGTCCGTTGATGAGTCGCGAGTTGTGCAGGACAAACATTTTCCGGAGGCGAAACGGGTACTGGAGCGTGAGCGTCTGGACCAGCGTCTGGAGGCACGAGTACGGAAGCGACCAGAGGGAGACTTCGCGCAGGTCCAGGAGCACCACGCAAGTCTCGACTTTCCCCGGGACCATGAGATACCGCAGACCCCACTCGAAAACGAAGATCAGCAGGCGGAGAAACCGACTGAGCTCGAGAAGCGGCGCGTCCAAACGCTGGAGGTTCAGAACCAGCACGGGCCGCATCGCCACGTCGCGCCCGCACCAGTACAGCAAGCCCTTTCGCAAGTCTTCCGCGAGGCTCGGCTCCGCGTCGGAAAGCGGAAACATGTCTCGGCGGAACGCCACCATTTTCGCCACGTGCTCCGCCGCCGCCTTCGCCAGCTGCTGAGCCTCGTCCTCTTCTTCTTTTTCGGTCATCCCCGAGTCCAGAAACCGCCCGTTGGTGTCCTGCGCCGCGCCCGCGTGCCCCGTCCACGCGTCGCTCTCGTCCTTCTCGCCCTTCTCGTCCTTTTCGCCCCCCAGAAAGGCCACGTGATTCCTGGATTTCGCTCCTGCAGCGCTCGCCGCAGCCTCGCCGTTCGCGGCCCCGCCAGGCGTGCAGAGAAACGCAGCCCCTGTCGAGAGGCTTCCTTTCGGCTTCGAACTGCCTTCGTCTGGCGGCCCCGGCGGCGCAAACTTCCTGCTCTGTCCCCGATAAATCAGCCACAAAACGCGAAGCAGAACAGGCTCCAAGGCGACCGGGTACGGCCCGGCCGCGTCTTCACGTTTTCTTCCCTTCTGGCCGTGCGCGCTCCTGCTCGCCTGTCTCTCGCGTTCCCTCTCTGCCTCGTGCGCCTCAGCTTGGCGGAGCAGAGACTCGAAATCCTCGCTGGCCTCGCCCGCCACTCCGGCACTGCCTGCGAAAAGGATCCGAAGACGCATGACGAAACCTACAGACCGCGCCCGCGACCAGGCGCACTCTCTCTTCGTTCGGTTCGGCTCTCCAAACGGTTGACCCGCGTCTCCTCTACCCCTCCCTTTTGAGCTTTCCAATTGAGTGAATCCATCTAGTTTACTCAGCTGTCTGATCTGCCAATCTCATCTCTCTTTGGTCCATCACGTCGATTTCTGGCTTACCCGGTTGCCCCTCCGCAGACGGGGCGCCTGCGTCGCCACGCGAGGCGTCCTCGCGTTTCTGCGCCGCGTTCTCCGAGCCGTCTCTCCCGCTGGTCTCGCAGAGCGGCCGAAACTGCTTCTTCAGCAGGCCGTGGAGAGCGTCGATCCACCGTTGTTCGCGCCGCGACAGGGGTACGTGGAGGAAGATTTGACGCAGACGCAGGGGGTGTCCGTCGGCCCTGGGAAACCGAAGGTGTGTATGCGAGGACGAAGGGGTGAAGAGGAGCGCATCGAGCGGCAGAGCGAACGGCGGCGGCTCCACAGACACGAGAATCGGCGGCGGCAGCCCGAGGAGCGCAGTGTGGAGTTTCTCGAACGCCTCCTGTTTCCGGCGCCAGAGAAGAGGCGCCTCGCCCCCCGGGCCATCCGTTTCGGGAGGGAGAATGAGAGGAAGCAGGCACTCGCCGGACGGCAAGGCAGCGAGAACCCCTGCCGGGCTTTGCATGCGCGGACCATAGGAATTCGCTCGAGGGACAGTCTCCGCGTTTCGGTCCTTCGCCTCTGCCCCGGCCTGCTCAGAAGCGCTCGGGTATGCGCTGCGCGTCGAACTCGCCGGCACAGCCCGAGAGTGTCTCTCTTCATCTTCGCGTGCTGTCGCTGCGCAGCGCTCGTCGCCCCGGCCGTGCGCGCAAAACGTACGGCGGTAGACATCCAGGAGGCGCTGCACGGCGTGGAAAGCCTTCTCTGCCTCAACCGGCTCTTTGCCGGCGCCTAGACGGGGCGCAAACGACGCCCCGGAGGCTCCACCCTCTGCTGTCGCCTCTCCATGCTCGTCGTCCGCTCGGCCAAACGAACGCGCGGGCGAAGCCTCTTGCGGCATCTGGGGCATGACGGTCGACAACACAAGGATGAAGCAGAGAGCAAGGAGCACGTGAAACAGAACGACAAGAATTGGCAGAACAACAGTAAAGAAATTGAACACAAGGAGGGCCAGCACCACCACTGGGCCCATAGGTGTCGACACCGACAAGAGCGAAAAGCGAGGGATCCGACGAGAGGAGACAACGGAGACACAGAGGATGAACGCGCTGTGCGACGGAAGAGGAGGAGGGAAGTGCCGGGAGAGAGGAACAACCGGGGAGGCGAAGGACGGCGCGGCTACTTCTTAAGAAAAAAGTTTTCCCTCGGACGAGGAACTGCTGTTTCTCGTCTTCCGGGATTCGATAGCACGATGACAAGACAGAGACCAATTCTGTGGACTACGTTTCTCAACCGTTGCTCGCAAGATTCTTGGCATACGGAAAGCAAAAGACTTCGCGTTCAAACGGCCAGAACATTTACAGAACAGGATCCTCTCTCCTTCCCCTTCCTGATAACAGGGCAGAGGAGCAACGGAAATGGCGCCCGCGACTACGTTGTCTGGCTTCGGGTACGCCGGCGGGAGGTTCGGATTCGGTGCGCGCGTGCCTGTTTTTGAGATTCGAAAGCGAACGGATGAGCAATGAACAATTACCTCTCCCCCTCACAACGGGATGAGGGAAAACGACTGGAGAGGTCGCATCTGAACGTGGGGCTGCGCGGCGCGCAGAACACTCGACACCAGTCACAGGCTCCCACCTCCCCCGCAGGAACGCAAAAAGACGAAAATCTCGGGAAACTCGACAAGCTGTGCAATGTGCACGCTCGCCTCTGCGTCCCCGCTTCACGCGGCAAATGAGAAAGCGGGAAGTCGATGCCAAAAACCAGTCTCCGACCCCTCAAAAGCGACAGCTGGACCCTCTGCTTCGTGAAAAAACCCAAAACACCTTGGAGGTGTATATACACACGAGTATATACGTGTGTGTGTGTGTAAAACGCACGATCTATACGGACCTATGTGAGCATCGATATCCCTGTGCAGATGCACGCATATGCATGTTCCGCGAGAGTTTTTGGGAAGCGCACAAAAACACGCACATGAAGCGGGGCGAGACGAACGGAAAGCCGGTGTCCTGCTCTCGCTTGTTCGATCCTCTAATGAGAAAAAACACCGTGAAGTGGAAAAAAGGAAAAAAACGCTGTGGCCTGTTCTTGGACCCAGGAATGCCGTGCGACAAGCGAGAACACTTTTTGGTCACCCACGAAGAAAAGTTTCCACGCGCCGAGCAGCCAGCATGCGCCAGCAAAGGACACACACAACGCGAAGGTGAGAGGACAGGAATTTCAAGGGCGTCTGCCGCAAAACGGGGTTCCTGAGGAGTCCATAAGAGCGCGAAAACGCACAGGAAGTCGGTCGAAGCGTCACTATCACAAAACCAAGACTAAAGGGATTTCTGGAAGTAGCAGCGTGCCGTCCACAGTTCTGTTTCCAACGCCGTGTGGCCAGCACAGTGTGTTCGACACAGCGAGTAGATACAAACTGGTAGCGAACGGATTCCTTTGGTTCGATGCTCCACTCGTTTTTCCGTGGAGTTCTGCAAAGGACCAGAGGCCTGTCGAGTCGCTCAAGGAGATTTGATCATGTGTATGATTTCAGGCACGTAAAGGTGCTCAGGGTCTAGCAGTCGGGCAATCTCGAGCCTCATATTCAGAGACAATTTGAGGAAGAGAAACGCGTTGCCGAGATGAAGCGTTTTCGGCATTCCTCGTGTGGGCTGGGAGACCTTGAATCGCCCCTCCGCAGAGGGGAACAGCGTGATTGTCTTCACTGGGGGTCACTTCTTCTGGGGGTGCGGATAGCCTAGAGAAGTGAGCGGCACACAGAAACAGAGAAGAGGTATGCCTTCTTTTTCAGAGGCCAGCAAAAATCTCTGCCAGTAGCTGTGGACGTGAGTGGCTACAACGGGAACAAGACGACGAATCCTCTCGCTATGCTGCTGAAGACAACTGGCGTCAGAGCGCTTTGCCAAACCTGCGGGATGGCCAGGGTTGAGATAAATGCTGATCCACCTTTTTGTCACTCCTCCTTACACGTGAAGGATGGGTGAAGTTCACATCTGGCGCAGATGTTCACACGCTGCAGAAACCGAAAGATAAACGCTTGAAAAAATATGGAAGGCAACCTTGATCTAGTCTAAGGCGCATCTTTAAAGAGGCGCCGACATTGTGAGGCGTGTTTCAAGGTTCGATTACCAAGCATTCGGGAAGGCTCCTTTGTTCGTGGCGCGAAGAGCGGATGACACTGCGCAACAGCGACAGAAGGGAATGTCCTCATATCTCCTCCGGTGACACCAGACTCCCAGTCCTCAAGCGTGTGCTTTGCATGTGCTTGCTTGTGTACACCCTTGACACTAAAGATTTCGAAAGAAGCAAAAAGAGATCCTCCTGATGTACCGTACCATGTCGACTGATCGTGGAGAAAGCTTCTCCGAGGAGTGCGACAAACTGCACGCCCAGTCTCTCTTACGACCTTTCGTGTCCCAGTCAGTCTATGCGAGGTGTAATCAAGAGGCTCGGGCCTCAAACCCTCATCAGGGAGTCTGACAGGAGTGGGCTGAGAAGAATGCACATGATCAACTTCTAGACGCCAGCCATCATGTGATGTGCTCACACTACGGAGCATAGGATAGAGAGTCGCACACGGGCGGCTCCGCAGAAGGCTGATCGACAAACAGAACCCAAACGTGTCGTGCTGTTCCATGACCCAACAGCTACTGCGGTGGAATGAGAACCAAGTGTCGCGGAAACGCGTTTATCCAAGTCCTCGTTGGACTGGGCGGATGACTACGTGACCCTGCAGGTGCCATGAAGACGCTGCAAGAGCCCACAGGATATGTGCTTGTCAGCTCTTCCACCCCCAGAGACACGGCTGTATTAAGGAAACAGAGGCTGGCAAAACCAAGTTTCTGCTCTTACCGATATATATACATACATAGCTGTTCATCTATTGGGTCAGAGGGCGAAGGTTGTGGCGGCCAAAACTGAAGACCCATTCGATAAAATGAAGCGCGCCCCACAGGATACGTCCCCGATACCAGCGACGACCGTTTCCCGCGACCGAGCTGAACAGGTGACCTGTGGAGCGATTCGCAAACTCCGAGGAACAACATTGTACTTTCACATGGCTGATAAACTGCACTTTTCTTGCGGGCATTCATGAATATATATGAATGCAGTTTTGATCTTTCGCATGTTCCACGGCTCGGTGGGACCAGATGATGCATAATTCCACGGCGTTTTGCGTGCCGAAACGGCACATTTCGTGAAATCACGTGTAGGTTGCAGACGTCTGTTTGCTGTTCCAACGTAGGTTTCCAATGATGCAGTGAATGCGGTTGTCTTAGCTCATCGTGTGGTCAGGTACTCCCATCTCATCAAAATCTCCTGGGTATCCCAACCGATCGCGCCGCGATTTTCCCCGTCTGTTTGATGGAGTAGGTATGATGTGCATGCACTGACACTCGGGCTGACGTTCAGGCGACCGACAATAAGGGACACGCCACGTTCCTCACACTGACGAAAAAACGGCTTGTGGTAGAAAGCAAACGTCGACAACCCACTCAGTTTTTCTCAACGGAGAAGGGTCGGAGCAAAAGACGCGCCAAAACGCCAAACACGAATGTTACACTTTTCTATCTCCCCTCACGAAGTGCTCTTGGAGTTCCTATAGCCCTTGACCAAAAAGAGTGTGCTAATGTACGACGCGTGCTGTGCCCGAGATTCTCGTGCTGTGCAATCATGCATTGTGCTCTGTCTCGGACGGGAACCGGGTTGAACAAGAAATACACTGCTTCCCCGACACCTCGCTCCAAAACGGAATACATACGAACAGGGAACAGGGAAGCGGCAGACTTTTTGATTACACATTCTACCACGAAAAAAGCCAGCGTTCTCGAGAAGTAAAAGTATTACAACTCCTCCGCCTTTTCTTCTTCCAACTCGCCTGGATTGAAGAGACCGAAAAACTTCTCCGCCCACCCCATGTGCTTCTTCATGTCCTCAAACATGTCAGCGGTGAGAGGCATCCCCAAATGCGTCGCTGTCTTCTCGAGCAGTTGCTTCGGAGACATGTGCGGATCATCCTTGAGGTGTTGGAGAAGCGCCTGTTCCGTCAGTCGCAGGTGCGACAGCCGCACGCACACACAAACACGCGCGGGTATGAGGAACCGCTTCACAGAATGAGGGCACGGCGAAGTGCAAACTTATCTCTTCTCACGTGCAAATGCGTATGCAAGCATGTACTGCCGCAGGCCTCCGCATACGCATGGAAACACACTCGCTTATCTGTGCTGACGTGTGCTCTGCACAACTGCGGTCGCTCCTCACTAGTCTTTTTGGGGCTTACACTATCAACACAACAATGCATGGAAGGCGAACGCATCGTCACCTGTAGCGTGCCTTCGTGAAAACAACCGATCTACGGATATACACTCGACGAGTTGCCATTTCCAAAGATACAACTGAAGGGATCTACTCGCTAAGAGACTCGCCCACCAGATTTTTTCAACCTCCTCCCACATACACAATTGCTTTGGCGGCAACTTACCATGACGGCTTGGAGCTGATCGTTGATCTCGTCTCGCGGCACTTTTGTGTAGATCTTCTGAAGGGTGGTAACCATCTTGTCATGTGTGCGTTGAGACATGATCTTCTTTAGAAACGGATGCGGCTTCTCAGCGATTTCCGCGTGCTGTTCTGTAACCGGTAAAAAACGGGGTCAGAAGAGATGTGCAATGATGTGTAAGGACACACAAGTGTATGTCTGCACCTGCACGGACACACTCAAAAATCTACATCCGTATGTAAAAGACAAGCACACAAAATCAAGTATGCGCACTTGTTGATGGGCCAGAAGTATATATATATATATATATATGTGCGTTGAGTCTTCGCGAGGTCGACGATGCGACCTACTGCTTCAGAGCAGTAATGCTGTCGCATCCAGTATCTAACTCCTCCACCGTGGTCCTATGGATTCCACCGGTCGCTTTCGACCGCAGAAACGTGGGTACTGTCCGAGGGGAGACGCACGTCACTAATGGGAAGCCTAAACGTGACAGAAGTCAACAGTCGAGTCGTGGAAGCACGGTGCTCGAAAGCATCAATTTCAGCGTGACACGGGGAAAAAAACACGCTTGGGAAGAGACCGTCGCCTTACTATGAGCGCTGTCAATGTGGTCTGTCAACTCCTTGAGAACTGCGGCAAACTTGGACATGTCGTTCTGTGGCAAGTTCACATTCATGTCTTTTCCCATCATTTGGATCAAGGATTCGAAGTCTGCTTCGTGGTCGTCCTCATCATCGTGTTCTTCGTCTTCGTGCTCATCATCTGCTGGCACGAGGGTATCATCATCTTCCGCGGCACCCCTCTGTGTTTCCACGGCGCCTTCGGTCGCTTCGTCGAGCGCTTCTCCTGCAAGGACACGCAAATACAGTACGGACGCAAGCGGGGAAACCTCAGGGAAAAACTAGAAAGCGTCGACTTCTTCTGAGAACGAAGCAGTTCCCAGGCTGCAGCCCGAAGGAGCCTCCAGCGTGGCGCGTGTGCTGACAACGCAATATGGCGACAGCTGCTGCGCGGAGAAAAATGGAAGCCTTCTCTGGCTGAGATATAAACTTACCAGCCGCGATCGCCTGAGGGACGAATGAGAGGAGCCCCAAAAGGGTGAAAAGAAAGAGGCACCGAGCGATCCCACGATGCATCTTGCCAGCACAAGTGGACGGGAACAAGACAGAAGAATGAACTACGTGCGACGATCTCCAGAAGAGGCTCTTGTCCTTGCAGTGCCAACAGCGGAAACAATTGCGGGGATAAAAGAAAAAGGAGAACCATATATTCGAGAGAGCGCAGCCAGATCCAAGAATCATCCCCAAGCCAGAAGTTTCCTTGCGAAATCCGCGGAAAAGCCGCCTGCGGCAAGCGCCACTGCCGGCAACGCGCGCGACAGGGTTTTTAAGGCAGAAACGCAGAATTGCCTTTTTGGGCCTGGGTCCCCGTCACTACATGCCTTTTCTCCAGTGCAACAAAGTCGGGATTTCGGAAGATCATAGTCGTAACACACGCAATTTACTTCCGCTAGGAACATGCCCCTCTCACTAAAAAAAGAGCGCGTTATGACCATGTCGGTGGCATCCGTGTTCCTGGACCTTGTGGTAACCGACGCGTACTCGCGGCGCCTCGTCGTGGGGCTGCGTACCACCAAGAGACTCGTCCGAGAGAAAAAGTTTAGACCATCTACTTTTGCCCTTTGCCCGTGCCTACCAGCAACCCCGGTGACTTCGCGGGGCGCTCGACAATGACTCTATGAGCTGAACGCCTGTCGATATGCGAAGAGAAGAATACTGAACTCGGCCAACGCAGGAGGGCGGACCCGCCTGACATTGCGAATCGAATCTCTGTACCGCCCTGTAGCTTGGTGGGGAAAGCCGCGCCACGGAACGAGACCGCTTCCCCAAAATCATTCCAGACTTCGCCAACACACTGACTCCATCTCTCCTCCCTGTTGAACACGTCTCTGAAGACCATTTGGTCAGAGTAGCGTGCAAGTGGAATTATTACCCGACTCCTCTCAAATGGTAGTGCTGCACGATGCTTGCTCCCGTAAGCTGAAATTTCTACTACGTTTTTGAGGGCCAAATGCTAGGCAGCATGTCATCGTGATGACTTCAGTCCACTACAAAACGCTTTGTTTTGAGGCTGTGAACAGTAAGCGGGAGGGAAAGCCTACGCTTGAGCACAACATAAAACAGCAAATGATCTGAGTGGGTTTGACTGCGAAGACCGAGAAAAGAGCCATGAAAGAACTGCATAACCACTAGCATACAGGTGGAGCGGTCATATAAATCTGCGACCTATTATGTACAGGTGAGCAGAAATTCCGACAGCATGGCTGCTAGGATTGGGGGTACAATGACACGACACATTGGTCCGTTTTTACACTTCAGTGTACCCGCTCACCACACGTCACACCACATCAGCTGTTATACGGCCGTACATTCTGTTATTGGAAACTGCAGTAATCGATGGGAGGGTGAGCTTCTAACAATTCCATTTTCTCCAAGAATCCTACCGTAAAAGATACCTGTTTCCTACAGCGCGGCACGGATGTGGGAGACTACAGTGATAATACAGGCTTTCCCTCGCCATCACCCGAGTGTGTTCGGTTGTGAGACACAAAGCCAGAAGCAAACTACAGGGATAGTGTTCCCGTTGTAGGAACGCTGACGAATAGACCGGAGTGACGGTGGCTTCTATAGTTGCCTTAGATGCGACGACGTATAGTTCATTCCCAACCGCATTTCTCCAGCTGACCACACGTATCACCACGCAGTAAGTGGCAAAAGTAACGGCTTTACACACACAGGATGCGCTCCGCGCGCGCTTTAACGTGTTGTCGAACTCGATGTCGCGGCATGTAACTGTCGCCGACACAAACAGTGGGACGCGAACAAGACAACTTGGTTTGGCACTCATTGTAGAGAGAATATACTCCCGGCCAACAGCCAACACTCGACTATAGCATGTTCCCGCAGGGCCTCTCGTGCCTCGATTTTCATTCCAATCCGTGTGCAGTGATCTATTGCACGAAAATAGATCGCCCTTTTGGGAACTGCGGTAGATGGCAGATGTTTCCGTACCTGGAAGCTCCACCAGTTGGATTGGAGCACAGTGTGTCAATCAGTGTATGCGTGGTCTGTTGACTATTTTACCCTATGTCAGTTTGACAATTTTGGGATCTAACGCTGGTTCACACGCCTTTGAAGACCGACCTCCAACAGAGAGGAGATGGCTTCTGCCACGACTTAAAGCTGGCCTTCCTTTCCATTTACACTTTGCAAGCGGGAAGGTGTGACCGAAGGCAGCAGCACAGCTGTTAGGCTCTACACAGCTTTCTGACGTCTAATCTGTGGAAACAGATTGCGACTTCTAGCGTCGCCATTCCAACTTCCGCGCGCGACACAATTTTGGATGTTGCCGGCTCGAGTGTACCACTGCGCGTTTTTCTTTCAGTTAATCCGCTCCCGCTCTCGCTCGCGCGGGAAGCGATATCCGTTTTAGGCTAGCGAACGTATGGGGATGCCTGAGCCTCATTGAGAGGCCTTTGGAGCATTGGGTGGCAGTATTTCCGTGTTTAATTTAGCCTTTCTACATGAGGATGCGCTTTGTGGCCAGCGTTTTTGTCGCTTGTAGAGGGGGCGCGACTCGTGCGCCTTAGTGTGGGTAGTGTCGCAGAAAACGTTTGGTTCCCCTGCGAAGCCGGCGAGGACCCCTGTTTCCCGTAGCTAGAATTCTCTCAAAATCATCAAGGCGTGACACTCACAAAAGCACGTGAAGTAGTGGGAAATGGACATGCCGACGTGAACCTTTTCTGCTGCTATGTAGTACAAATTGCACCAAATGGGAGTTGCTCAGCGACGTCGCGTCTCCTGTAACAGGGGGAGACGCAAATCCGTGTCTACGTCTCGAGGGTTGTGCACTCTCGCTGGCTACACAAACCAAGCGAGAGAACAACAGTACAAATTCCGCGTCCCAAGACACCCCTAATATTAACAGTTGTAAGCACGGCGTCAAACTTCCAGCGTCCTTCTCGTCCACGACGTCTAAGCAGGTGTGTACTTTTCCTTTTTTGACAATGAAGGGTCTCTTCTTTCCTCCATGCGTCGTTGTCACGGCGGCATGGTTTGTATCTGGTGGTGAATGCGGCCATGGCTCGTATATCGCGGGTATGGCGGGTGAAGAAGGACTCTACGATAACGTAGCACGTAACACGGGCAATTGGCCAAACATGCCACCGTGGTATGAGCATCAATATCCGTATTCACCTTCGAATGGACAGAGTGGCGCTCAAGGTCAGGGACAGTTAATTCGTGTACAGCGCCCTGATGGGTCCGTCATGGTTATGGAACAGCCACCCAGCATGCAAGTGCCTCAAGCGGGAAGTTATGCTGGTTATGGCGTGCCTGGCGGTTACCCTGGTCCTTCAACTTTCTACTATCCAGGAACTAGCCATGTTGGTTCTGCGAGTCCCAATCCGCCTCCGAGCACTCCTGTACCCAGCCCCGACTACGCAGCTGCCGGCTCTACCACCGCCTACCCCAGTGTTGTGTATGGTCAAGCCTACACGCCAACGGGTGCGGCCCCCACTTATCGAGCTGACATGGGTACGGGGATGCTTCCCAGTTATCCTGTCCCTCAGCCGTCACAGCCGTTTTCAGCGCCTGCCGCTCAATTCGTTTACAGCTATTTAGGTGGCTCGGATCCCCTGCTTTCGCTGGGAGCAGCGCACGTTCTCCAAGGGCCCCAGGGACTACCACCGCTGTACAGTCACCTTGGTTTCGACTTTTTGCAAACTGCAGAGCAGCCTGACAGCTCAGACCAAATCGAGAGCGCGGAGGCCGGCGGAAAACGCAAGTGGAAGGCGACCGCAGTCAAGAGGGGATTGCTAGCTGGACTAGGGGCACTCGCCACAGTGGCAGCAGTTGCGGCCGCCTCAAAGGCTGCCAACAAACGCGTAGACGGCCAAGACGAGTCTGCGGAAGCTTCTGATGCAGAAAAGGAAGAAACATCTCGCCCTCCTCCGTACAACCCAAACCATCCTACCTACACGGATTTATTGGAAGAGTTGAAAGCAATGCGCCATTAGTGGGTGTGCTGAGGATCCGGGTAGGATGGGCCTGCTGCGTTGCATGCAACAGTCGTTCGTCAGTATCGAACATTCGTGACTTCACGGGGATGGATTACTAGTTCGGTTGTGCGCTGAAGTGAAGTGAGGTGGAAGACTGCGCACGCAGCACGCGGCAAAGGAGAGTACGCAGACGGTACGGGGCGATCTGTTGTGGCCGCGTTGTGCTGATTAGTTGGCGCAGGAAGGGTTGGTCACGTCCTGGAGTTCTGTTGTCTCATATATGCTCTCCATGGGAGTTCCTCTCTCCAATCAAAGCATATGAATTGCCCGCCTTTCAGCAGGCATGGTAGCAGACCGTGAACGCCGTTGTTGTCTATGACGCATATTGTACGAGATCCGTCTTCTGGCAGAATGCTGGATTCTGTGCTGGTTTTGCTGTTCACTCCCGTGCATAGGACACCTGCAGACGCGTTTAGTTCATTTCCCTTCATTTTTCGACCGTGTAGTGCATACCACGTTGACGGACCATGCAAGGTGCAGGCAATACTCCTTTCAAAGGCGTATTCTGCCCAAGAGCGGCAGTTACACAACTGTAGGCTGGTGTAGCCTTAACTTCACACATCCCATCGAGCTCTTCGACTCCTCCGTCCACTTGCAGTAGGGCAGATCAGAGCTATGGAAACGGATTTTGGTTGGTCGAGGGCGGGGCGGGGATGTTTTTGCCTCTTGCTTCTTTTAGCCGTTCAGTTTGCTGTTGATAACGCCATGTAGAGAGCGAACACTCACCGCCACATCTACATCGACACATGTGACATTAGGTGTATGGGACATCGACTCACGGGCACACGGCGATCGACAAGTTCGAAAGGTTGCTCGATTCTGCTAGGCGGCATAACATGACAGGCACCTATTGGTTACAGACGTACCCGTGGACAGGGCTCCGCCAACAGTACGAGCAGCCATGGATTCGATTGGTCACATCTGAGAGGTCGGAGTGTTTCCGTTTCTGAGAGTTCAGCGAGCAGCCACTTTGGCATGTCCCTCGCGATGAGTAGTCGCGAGATAGGGTAGCACGTTTGGTACCGAATTTCTGTTTACACGATGCAGTAGAGGATGTGTGTAGTAAAAAACTATCCCTTCTGATAATCCAGTGTTATCCAAAAATGGAGGATCGGTGTTCGCCTGGGAACAGACACCGCCGATTTTTGGTGACCTCAATAGCTGTGGTTGAAGTATGCTTATGTTGTATTTATCTGCCATGTAAAGGGGTTCAAATTCCACATACTATGCGTCATTGTGATACAGGCGCCTGACTGGGTTTTTGTCGTCGGGATTCTGAAGGAAATGTGTTGATCTGTCACAAAACGGACCACTTAAGGACTTTGGTTTTCCACTCTCCCTCGCTGCTTTGGCTGGCCATTGCCTGCGGTTACAGTGTATGGTCATGAATACCGACATGAATAGTGCCGGGAACTCTTCGCGTTTTGGACACCAACATGTTTCTCTCCATGTTACTGGCGCTCTCGTCTTGCCGCTTCTTCCGCCGGGTGTCCATGCAGGCATGCGATCACGCAATCACGGAAATACTGGATTGCGGGAGTTTTCCAGTAAACGACAGCGCCCGGTGTCTCCGACTGGCTTCTGTTGCAATCGCTTCCACTCGAGTCGTAGTCTGAAGTGGCTGAAAAGTACTTGCTGCCAAAAATTTTCCTGCCACACATTTTCTCTCACAATTCGTGAGGCATGATGAGCGCATGCATGCACACCGGGTTTCTGGTTTGGACTAAGAATTGTGGTGGATTTGAGGGCAGTGGCCTGAGAGGCTTCAATCCGCTAAACTCCGTTGAACGGGACATGACAGTATATGGGAAATTTTTCGTTCATTTCAAATGCTTCGCTTTAGAGCTTTAGTGTATGCAGTGTGCGCCGTGAGAGACCCCGTCGCCCACTTCGCGCGGGTTGAGTTCAGAGCTACTGGCGTTAGTGCCCAGAGCATCTCTCCCGAGAGAAAAGCTAGGGCGAGCTAAACACTTTCAACTTTTCTCAGGGTAAAAGGGCGGCTGTGTTAGCCTTCATCAAGGTATTTTCTATCCATCTAGCCAGGCGTATGCTCTGTTCCTCCAGCACGGGGGAAATGTGACTCCCCGTCCAAATCGGAAGACCGTCCTCTGCAAGGCACAGACGGGCCAGAACTTCGTTCATTCCTTGCATCAAATACGTTTTGCAGAATTACTTCCATAATGGAAGACTCTTTTCTTCGGCGGTGGACTGGTCGTTCTGTTCGCGCGCTAATATCCTCTTTGATTCTTTCGACTGTGTTGACTGCCGTTCATGTAAGTTCTCCACCGGACTCGCGGCAACTGCTCCTGCTGGCTGATGCTTTAGCTACCCCGCGAAGCTATTTGTCACTCTCTCGCTTCTCCGTTCGACCAGCCCCCCGGCAATTCGTTTTGTCGCCTCGAAACTTTGTCGCATATCGTTCACCATGTGGACGTTCCCACGCGAATCAGAGTCTTGCGGCACTTATATGCACGACTGACCCAGACTTCCAGTCACAAGCTCCCCCTCGCTTCTTAGGGGGCGTTTGGGATCCTTGGGAAGACTCTCCAAAAAGTGGAAATCCAGCAGGCAAGCAGAACTTCCTGGCGTCGCTTCGTGGTCAAGAAGAAAGCAACTCCCACTGTTCAATTTCTCCTTCCGCGTGGAGGGCTCCACGCTGTTCGGCAGGCCTAGGACGCCGAGGGCCCCTAGCCTACATATGGCGGCGGAAGAACGCAGAAGATAAACTTCCTCACCTTCTTGCTTTTGTTGGGGAGGAATGCGAATATTGTAAAGTGAGTCGACGCGTACAGTTCAGGTCAAGTTGCCGTGACCCCAGGACACTGAGGCAAGGCTTCTCTTTGGCTACGACATAAGTCGACGCTCTGCGCACATCTGCTCGTCCGACAGCGTCGTGCGCTTTAGCTGACATCCTGGAGTGTCTTGAGAGTGATCGGCGTTCCGTTTCCACGTCTTCCGCTCTTTTACGTGAAAACAGTGGGATTCGAAGAGAATCGTATGACACGTGAGCGCCCACGCTCGAGCAGAGCGCCGATTTTTTCTCTGGCGGCGGGGGTGTTGCTTTCGCCGTCCCTTTCCTTTATGCGTTTGGTTCCTAAACAGCCGGAACCGTGTAAACGCCCCGTGGAGAGGACCGCGGGAGAACGAGATGCAGCGAGTTCAGTACACGAGCAACTTGAACCGACGGACGAACGCATGGAAAAAATCTTTTATTTTCTTCGTGCTCGTGATTGCTTTATCTGTCCCATGTAGATACATGCAAAACACCACCCTATGGTATTGTCCCAGTCGACCAGTTCCTTTTCCCTTACCTCTCTTGCCTGCTTTTTTTTGTCTGTGGATTCGTGTGCGGGTCTTTCCTTTTCTTTCGCTTCTCTCCCCCGACGTCCACACAGAGAATGGAACCTGTCGAGAAGGCGGTGGAGGGCCTTCTGCCGGGCACAAACATTCGTCGGCTCGAAGTGTGGCACAACACGCTCAACTACGAGGTAGGCGCAAAGAGGTGCTTACAAATACAGACACATACACAAAAACAGCGTGCGTCCAAATGTAAGTACATACAGATACATACATATACACACATATACATGCACACCAGACCAGGAGGGTGCTTCAAGAGAGCGCATGCCAGGAGAGGGTTGTGTATCAGGTGGCTATGTACTTCCCTACTGAAGCCAAATGCGACTGCATACGAGCGCCTTTCACATGTGTGTATTAACAGGAATCGGAAGGGAAAGCAGCGCGTTCCGGTTTTCTTTCCCGCCGTTTGTGCCTGCCTCCTCCAGCTTTTGCAGGAACTGGACCGAGATGGAAAGTGCGGCGGTCTTCCCTTCTACTTCAACATGCGAACTCTCCAGTGGATTTGCGGAGCAACAACGAAGGCCAATCTCCTGGCCTGGGCAGCGCATCAGCCGTGCAAGTGCGTCGTTTGGAAAGCCGGTGGAGGAGTCTAGGCTGGCGCAGGACGCCGGCTGCTCGCAGCAGTGCTGTAGTACTTTCCGGCCTCGGACCCTGGTGCAGGACCGCCGAGCTCCAGCCGAATTAAATAACTCTTAAAGAATTCATTCGACTCACGGGTCCTTGGGAGAGTATCTTGGTTGTTTTGGAAACTTGTTTTTACCGTGTGCCTCCACTTCAAGGCACACTCTGCAGACCTATCTATACAGCAGTGTCTCTGTCAGGAGTTTGTTCCACAAGAATTGGTATACGCGCACCGAGAGAACACACCTGCACTTTAGTGCAGAAGCAGGATGCCAGTGAATCTGAGAGCAAATGCTTGGAGAAAATAAGTTTACTTTCAAAAGGATGCGTAC
Organism: Neospora caninum Liverpool; assembly: GCF_000208865.1. NCBI lineage: Eukaryota > Apicomplexa > Conoidasida > Eucoccidiorida > Sarcocystidae > Neospora > Neospora caninum. The sequence continues at coordinate 1,374,168 of NC_018397.1, read as the reverse complement.
AGTCGCTTCCCTCTATATCGTTACCGTCAGAGAGGCTGCGTCTTACCACCAACACAGCTCCGGCGTGCACGGAACACCCAACTTCACGCTCGATATTAGCAAGTGTTTTCGCGGGCTTTTTCCAGTTGTTGTGTCAGATGTTCAGGCAAGAGACATCTCGATGTGACTCACGTCGTCAAGATGCCAGATAACGCCTTTGTTTCTGTTTTTTTTTGCGTTCCTCGAAAAACAAATCAGGTCCCATGAGCCGCCGGTGCTCCAAGCGGAAGACTTGGAGATTTTCAATCGACGCACGGTGAGGAAGTTTATTCTTTTGCTTCTCGCGTTTCTAAGCATCCACAAAGAGATTTTGACGTTGCACTCAAACCCCCCAATCTCATAGAACCGTAGCGCGTACTCACGGTGGGCGGCCGCCAAATGAAGTCAATGTAATTTTTTTTCACAAGCACTATACGGTGTCTTACTTTTTAAATACAGGGAATGGTAGCCCGCATGATGAGACGCGTGGACAAGATGCGGCACGAAGGAGAGAGAGCGATCTACCAAACTCTGCTTCAACAGCGTCAGGGGCGGGAACGTGAGCAGGCGGAGCAGCAGAGGCTTCAAAGAGAAGAAGATCTTGGTTCGACACGGAAAGACTAGCACTGCGAAAGGGGTCGTGCCGTTTCCAAAGACGACCAGGAAAAATTAATTAGTGAACACTTTGTACACGAGGAATTTTCTGGTGTGCTGGCACTCTGTAGAACCTTTTTGCTGGGAACATACCAGTGCAGTGCTCGGCTCGGGTTGACACGTACTGTGTTGGGACTGCTCCTTGATTGTTGCGAATGGCTGCGCAGTTGACACGTCCAGTCTCCTACCGGTTGTGGTTGGAGGTCGTTTGCGGCGTGGCCTTTTTAAAACAACTTTACCAGCAATCTCTCTCAACCCATCCTAGATCCAGAGGTACCTGCCGTCATTGTGGGTACAATCTGTTACCTTGCATGGAAAGAAACGCTGCACTACCGAGTATCTATCCAGTAGCACGACGAGAATGTTGCCTCTATTCGATACAGATCAGTTTAGTTTCTCTACAGTGACAGGTTGACAGCTGCCGTTCTTCGTTTTGCCGGCAACAACGGACGCACCTCAGTTCACCTCCCGTAGGTCTCTCTCGCGCGTTCGAAAGCTAGTGCTTTCCCTCTTGTTCCGCCCTATAGCACGCATACGGCTCTAGTTTCCTGACTATGCGTCGAGTCCGGGCCGTAAAGCGTTTGAAGTAACCCTTAGCAGTTCTAACAAGCTTTAATCCCAGCTGGTTTCTTCCTGTCGAAGGATCTATCATGCCTATTTCTCTCTTCCGCGGCGCAAAGTGCGAAGACACATATCGAAGAGCTGCGATCGACACTCTCTCATGCGCCTTACCCTTAATGACAGTCTCTCTAAAACCACCCTCCGATGCTTTGGCTTCCGTAGGACGAATCCCAACAACGACGCCTTTGAACTTGGCTGCACCGTAACCCTCCTGCCTGTGCCCACATCTGGTGAGACAGTTAGTCGTCAGCGTAATCAGCCAGAAGCAATACGAGACTGGAGGGTGATCCATGCAGATTTGTTGCTCTACTGGGCCAGCTACACAAGCGAATACACAGCCTGCAAGGACGGTCACATGTCGCGGCGGCAACAGCTCGTCAAAACCAGCAATCGGGGCACCGCTCGCGGTGTCTGTTTTACGAATCTGTGTAGCGGTCGATTCCCTTGTGTATGCGGCTTTCTAAGGCGTTCGCCGCCTGTAGTCAGACAAATTTCCTTGCCGACCTCGCTCAAACCCCCTGAGGGCAATGTCACGGCTCTGTCGACTGCAGCCGACAAAATCACACTACGAATACCTCCACTTTAAACGAGTACAAGGGAGGTTTTTTCTTGGCTTGCATTCATTTCCATTGAGTGTGCCGCGAGAAAACCCACAGAAAGCCCTTCAACAGGAACCCTACGAGGCCTCACGACCGAGCGCGGCACCCGACAGCGTCACCGCGCGTTCCTTCCCTTGAACATTCATTGGCCACAAACGACCTCGATGGTGCACTTTTTGCTCGAACTCACCAAAGATAAAAGAATGTTAGCTCGGCTCATGTCCGGCCTGCCGACCGAGCTGCATCCAAGGGTGGTTGCATTCCCCCTCTATGCTGCACACGCCCGGTCCACACAGCCGGTGCTTCCAATTCGATCTGCAAAAAGCACCCACTTAAGGACCAGAAATAACCCCCAGCTACTTCTGGAGACCTCAAGCGTTTGTGCATTCGAGAGAACTTAAAACAACTTCAGGTGCTGCATTTGCTTGCATCCACCTTCGACTCTCTGCTGTGCACGCAGACTCCTACGACCCGCCACAGCTCGCCTACTTGCTTCACATGTGGCTCTCCCCCGAATGTCTGTGACGTTTTCCTGCTGCAGTCCTAAGCCGGCACATTCGTGAACCCTACATGAGAAACGTACGCAGTAGCACCATCTGTTCGGCCACGAAAGTATTCCCACTGCTGTTTGTCTGCTCTTTGTCGACGTTGGCATACTCGGGATGGCTTTTGGACATGCGACCGAGACACACTTCGGCGCTTCATGCGCCTTCCTTTCTGGAGAAGCAGTTGATCTTCGAAATCTTCCGTCCCAGTCCTCTCGACTGTTCCACCGCCACATTCCATCTTCATCATCCCCCATCAATTGTGGCTTCGCCAGAGGTTCGGATCCAGCGCGGCCAACACCGATAAAAAGGGGCGCAGAACCCGCCACAGACCGGCATTCGTCTCGTTTCTTCGACGATGATGCAAACTTTGGACACCTGCTCGCAGTCTCTTAAACTTGGCCTCTTTGCTGTGTTGTCGCCAAGCTAGCTTGACCGAACATTAGACTGCGCGTTTAAAATATTTGCATCAGATGTGCATTTGTGGTTTCGGCTAAGCAGTGGCAGATGAATCAAAGTCTACGGTTCTTTTGAGAGGCGAATCAAAGTCCCTCCACCATTTCTCATTTGGCGCATGCGGAATCGCCGTTCTTCCGCGCGCTTCCCAGCGCTGCCCGCGACGTCGACACCCGACACCGGGAAGCACGGCCGGTTCTCCCGGTTACTGGTGTTTTAATCCTTTTCACTTTGTCAAAAAACAGAGAACTAAGCCTCGCGAAGCTCAGTTCCGCATAATCCTCAGGAGCAGCACCGTGATGTTGTCCTGTGGCGGCATTCACACGCACACACTGGGTAACTCTGCCGGTAGGCACGGAAACGCGTGAGGCTGGCCCCACCCTCTGTGTGCGTGTCAAAAACGCTTTCAGAGGCCAGCACGGTAGCGCCTGTATGTGTATCTACCAGGGCTACCTTGTTAGCGCATACATAATAAAGATGTGCGTGCAATTTTGCATTCTCTGTTTTTTTAAATCAACGCGGACATCTCTATAGCCCCATACGCACAACGATTCCAGTGAATATGCCCGTCACTTCTTCAGGAGACTTCCTACAGGAATGAAACGACGCTGCGAGGATGCAGCCAGAAGATAACCACCCAAACAGCAATCTTCCTGGGTGACACAGTCGCTGAGATACGCATGCTAAGCGGGACCGGCACGCATGCCCACGTGAGGGTTGGCGGGCATATCGCAAAGGCGTCTGCTCTGCTGAAGCACTCTATGCATTCGCGTGCGGACCGGCCTGTTTTTTAGGCAGCCTACTGGCCCCTATATCTGGAGCTGCAACTGGTGTGCCAAAAAAAGGTCTGTCCTGTCGACGTCGCACTGTTGCGTGCTTGATTCTTTGTGGCTTGCCGCGTGCGACGGCGACCGAAACAAATAAGGGACACACAACGAACGCGGATGCTCCCAGAAAGACCGTTCGCACACTCACCTGCGATTTCTTATCTATGAGAACGTGCTCCACCTGTCATCAGACACGGGACACATCGACGAACAGAAATGCAAATGCTCGCTAGCCGCCAGAGAAAACCCTACAACACGCAGAGGGTGTCCGTACACGACTCCAACGCGCACATCCCTGTTTTTTGCCGCACACTCATCGCAGAACTCCAAAAACCCAAGCTCAGCAGTGACGCGCTTCACACCCTTTTCATCCTGACAGACGACTCTCCGTGTTCCACACTCCTCCAGCAGACGGGTCCGGTCCATTCAATCAGCTTCTTGCTTTTCATCTCAGTTCTCTCTCTCGCTTCCCATCACAGGATCATAGTATAAGCCGCCTCCCAACTTTCCACGGCATGCCGAAAACTCGCCTCGGCTGCACACGCACGAGAACGCCTTTTTCAACAAGTGCGAACCCGTTAGCGGAAGTGAAGTACTGTGTCTCCTCTATTCGCAGTTGATTGGATATCGTTCGTGTTAGATCGCAGAGAGACGAGTGCCGGAGCACACGCACACCAGTGCAATCTTCCACATGCGCATGCACAGAGTATGTGGGCTCTACCAAAGTGAACCCATCCGATTGCCGCCTGTAACAGTCGGTTCCTGCATGGAACAGTATAAGCTGTAAAACAATGGACTCCTTACCATAAACTGGCGGATCCAGTACGTACACACGGTACAAAAACGAACTATGTCCATCTGCGCACCTACGGTACTACTAGGATTTACATTTTAGCTAACTTCCCGGTTAAATTTCGACATACTAAACCATCCAAGGACCATACATGTAATATGGGAAGATTGGGCGTGGACCATCGAGTGAAACATTGACTTCCACCGCTCGTCAAAATCTCTGATCCTCCACCTACTTACATCTGTACGGAGTGGAGCGAATATCCTCAGAAAACTCGGTGTTTTTTATCTTTTCCCGTGGGAGGCGCACGTCCAAGCGAAATCCAAAACAGACACTTACCAGTTGTTTGCTGACGTTCTGAGGCTCCAACGGTCTCGAGTGAACCTTGCTTGACCGGACCTCCTGCCGAGCAAAACACATGGAGAGACGCGACAGCCAGAAGTTGAAGGTTCTTTTTCTATGCAGACAAAACGCTGCGAAACTCGCACCCTGTTTGATCTAGCCATTCACCGTAACGCGCCTCCGCGGCTGAATCGTCCTTCCGGTTCTCTCGCTGGCTCTTCGCCCACTTCTCTCTTTTCGTCGAGGAGTTTGCCGCACACCGTCCACCGCTCCAGCGATTCACTGCGAATTTCTACACTAAATATATGCCTTCTTGTCCACAGCCGGCTTTGCAAGTATCAAGGTTGTCCATGTTATGTATTTTTGTCTGAATGTATAGTTGCACATGTGTCTGCATTTACGTATCGATGCATAAAAGAAATACACGGGTTGATAGAGCGGCACAGCAATATAAAGACGGAGAATCAGTCGGTCCTCCGACAAGGCTCTGGCGAGATGCCGCACCGCAAATGGACGCGAAACTTGTGTCAGGCGTCCTGTCTCCTCTGTGCATCCATTTCTCATTTCGCCCTCCGGCTATTTATTTCCCGACAGAGTCTAAACAGAGTCTAAACGGAAGTTCGCAGAGAGACCGAAGCGTGAATCCCATTCTGACCTTTTCCCACAATTCCGACGCGAGAGAGACCGCCTCAGACGCCGTCCAGCAGTTCCAAAAGCCGTCGCATCCCATGAGAACGAACTCGTCCAAGGCTGGCTCCAGCGTGAATTTCTTCACTGTTGGGACGCACGAGACACCGTACCTCTTCAGCCTGGAATCGCGCACAGAAAGAAGGGAAGACACACCAGGTTCTCTGTCCCGGTTTCGACACAATGACCTCAGCTACGCAGCCGTAAGAGACAGAGAAACGGAAGAGGCGTCAATCGCCTGCGTTTCGATCCGAGCACAGAACCACCTATAAAGCATGCGCGATGGGATACCCTCTATGTGGCAGGAGACTGACGTGGACCGCGTCCAGCTACCTCCTTCGTGTCTCCTGGAATTCTCCATGTCCTCGTATCTTTCGTGGACTCTTTTGGTCTGATCGTAAGTACGCAGTGAGCTAACTAGCAACAAGAAAGTTGACAAGGATTACTAGACTTAAATCAACACGGACATCACGGTTTTACATCGATTTCTTGACCGCATATTTCACAGGCAAATCTCCAAATATCTACATGCACGCGCATACATGTACATACATGTACATACCTACAAATATCTACACACATGGATGGATATGCATGCGGGTCACGCCTGAGACTGAGCACAGGCGACTGAGAGACACCGCAAGCGCAAGCTGAACGACTAGAAAGACGCGTGGAAGAGAGAGACTTCGAAGCCAATCGAAAGCGACTGTCCTCGAGATGCTGATAAGAGAAGTCACGAAGAAGTGAATCAGAGGGAGGGCGGAAAACCGCAGCTCTCCGACCTCCGGAAAGTCTTACGAAATATCCCCGAAAGATCTCGTGACTTCCAGAGAGCCGTTAACGCGGCCGTTTTCGATCGTGCCACCCATGCGAGCAATGCGCTCCTTCTCTTCAATCACCCAGTGCCGATGGACTTCAGTCAACGGAATGCCTGCACGAGAGAGGCCAAGAACCCAAAACGGAGCTTACACAAACTATCGACGCACACGTCTCCATATAGACACTCGGGGGCAAAAGTAATTCCTTTAGATATTTGCATGCGTCGGCACAAAGAACTGCCCTGTTTGTCTTTGCAGGCCAACCCACCCAATCCTCGTAAGCACCAGTGCCCATGAGCCCCACAACACATAGTAATTCTGCATATATTTATATGCTTTTTACTATAAGGATTTTTCGGCGGGGCTTCCGTGCACTTTCTCGATTCCTAGTGACCATAAAGCTCTCAACGCTTAGTCCTGGTCGAAAACTTTTTGTGTCTCGACTTCACGGGTTGTCGCTGACCAGTCAGGAGGAGTTTGCGCACGACTCCCCCGTCTTCGATAACTCTGTGGCCTCCAAACCGCGGATGTGCACGAAGAGACCGTCTCTCTTAGGGTTGCGCTTCACAGAACTCGCTAGATACAAGCTTATGAAATTCAACTACGAGCATGCATAGACAGCCCGTAGACCTAGCGTTGCTCCTGTAGTTTTGCATACAGTGCTCTCTACCTAGGCATGCATGAAAAATTATATAAATATATATATATATATATACAGACATGGATCGGGCTTACTGTGAAGGTTGCGGTCTTTCCTTCGCGCCAAATACGCAGCACTGTCTCCGAGGCCAGCAATGTAGACTTGTTGTCCGTGAAACAGTGCGACGACAGCTGTGCAGCCATCTGTCGACGCGCAGAGGTATTCGCATCCATTTCCACACCAACTGCATGTACGTCCGTAGGAGAAAGGGTGCATCCGTAGAGACTCGCAACGACGCACAACGGAGGCCGCACAGAAGCACATGAACATCTCTGTATGTACACCGGCAATGGGTAGATGTGCCATCCCCGGTCGCCACGCATCACCGCGCGTTTCCTCTTGCGTTAGAAAGCTGCGCATCGGAACGCGACGGCCAGCCCGAGCCAAGTGCAAGCAACGGACGACGGCGCGTCGCATTGAGCACCTTCACCTGGCAAGGCCGAGACGAACAGAAACGAAGGCTTACTTACCACGGCAAGATGGAATTTCAGTCGCAATGCGTGCATCAACTTTCCGACAGGCTCCGTAGATCACCTGAAAACAGTGCATAACAGAGGACAGAGAAAACCCGTTCCCTTCCATTGTCCGCGAATGCGTCCTTCCCTCTTGAAATCAAAAAGTCGAAAATCCAAGTCCTGCCAACCCGTTCTGAAGACATGCCGCAAGTCTCCGCGCTCGCGCCGCGAAACCAACCGCCCCGAAGAGCTAGCTCACGCGCGCGTCGCGCCTGTCTTGAACTGTCTCCTTTTTGAAACTCTGTATCGCCCCTTTCTGAACTCGGGACTCTCCAGGGGCAAAAACACCTCCGTGTATGTGCGCATCTACGAACTATCGGTTCACGTGCAGGCGAAAGGCACATACGCCCCGGCACACACACACACACACACGGCTGTGTCGCTCTCTCTCCGCCTGCAGGTCCGTGCACACGCGGGTGTACAAACACCGACGTGACCGGTGCGCGTTGCCCGCGAGTGCGTCTTCTTGGCTGCGGCTGGAAGCTTACTTGCTTCATATCTCGATCGGTCAACCATCCCGTGGCGGAGTCCCCCATAGAACCGTCTTCGCCGTCCGAAGTATCCAGAGGAATCGAGGCAGTGCTTGAGTCTTCCGCGCCCGAAGCTTTCCTCGCCTTCTCCTGCTGAAGAAGCAGCAACTGCGAGGCAAGTTCCGACGGAAGCGCCTCTTTAACGAAGGCAGCAGCCTGGCGGCCTCCGTGCCCGTCGAGAACGGCAAAGAGTCTGCATGTTCGCTCGGAAAGACAGCAGTGCAGGAGACCGAGGGAGGTGAGGAAGAGGAAACGACGCATTCCTCTTCCGGCGAAGACAGGAAAAAGTCTCGGCAGCGATAAAGAAAGGACAGCGGCAGGCGGGTGAAGCAGCCGACGCAAGGAGACAAAAAATGTGTATGCGGGAAACACGGACCCACGGACCTACACGCTAACAAAGTCTAAAACAACGTTGCGCCCCGCATTCCGTCCATACTGTATACACCGGCGTAGAGAGGTTAACATCAATTCACAAATGTCTACATGGGTATATGAATACACCTCCTACGAATCGGCGGGCCTCTGCGAGGGCGAAGCAGTCAACAAGTCGCTTGTCTCTCTCTGTGACTGGTGTTTTACAAAACTGGAAGAGCCAGCAAGGCGCGGCTGTGGACGGCACAGTCTCGAATTCTGCCTCATTTTCGGGCGGCGACCTTTATCCTCTGTCCGCCGCGACAAGACCCGGTGTTCCTCCACGGGCCAACCCGGCGAATTCTTTCAGATCGTTTATTCGCGTACGCAAAGTCGTAGTCCGGCGAAAGCGACGGTTGGAAGGGAAGGAGCGACCGCACCAGCACGTGCTCGTCTTCCATCTGCTTTCTCATGCCTTTGTCGCCGTAGCATGCCGCCAGCAGCCGATACGTGCCTAAACCGAGGGCAAACACAAAGAGAAGAAGTCGTGGCGTTGCGGCGAAGGTTCGCGGCGCGGCAAACGCGTACATCCGTGCGCAAACGCCGGAAAACGAACTGGAAAACACAGATACATCCGTTTCTCCCAGGCTGTTCGTCCTGAGGGCGGGTGAAGAGCCAGGGGAAACGATCGTGCTTGCTCAAGAAAGAAGCGGAGAGGGAGAAGGTTTTTCGCTCGTCACTTTTGGCCGTCGCGAGACAGCCACAGAGGAGCAGGGCGGGAGCGAGAGAAGGTATTCGTGGACACACTGCGACGACGGAGGTGGACGAAGGCTCGAAACACGTGCAAGTGCATACAGCGCGCGCGGCGGTCACACGTACACGGCGGCGCAGAAAACGAAAAGGAAAGACGCATCCCTCCAGAGGATCCGGGGTTCACACAGAACAGAAACGCGGGTTCCCCAAGAACCGGAGAGCGCGCATCTCTCCCGGTCGAACTGTTAGGCGCGGGTTTCCGCCTCGCCTCTGTGTCTGTGTCCTACGCCTCCCACGAGTTTTTGCCACCAACTTGGAGCGTTCTGCCCGGAGTCCTCCCCGTCAAAAAAGCAGAATGCAAATCGTCAACTCGATCGGTCCCTGTGTAGGGCCAGTTGAACTGGCCGCACGGTCGATTTCTAGACTCTTTTTTCTTATTGTTTGCGTGTCGGGTTTGAGATATGAAACAGCCGCCGCGAATATGGTGCGGAGAAATCGACAGGGGGAAAGGAAAAGTTTTTGCCCACCGAAATCGACGACGCAGTTCCCCGTTTCCGTTTGCCGCCGCTTCAACTGAGGCTCTCTGGCCCCCAGCGGCGCCGCGCCGCCTGCTGCTCTCTTGCCGACTAGCATCGTGAGAAATTTCTTTCTCTTCCTTTCGTCTTGCAACTCGCTTTTCAACCGCCTCGCACCAGGGAACTGTGCATGGACGCACGTTTCTCAACTTGCAAAGATTTCGGCCGAGCCGGAAGAACGAAACGCGTCTCTCCAGCGCCAAAAGGTCCAAGAAGTCCACGCCTGCAGGCCAACGGCGTGAAGCAGGACCGAAAGGAAAACAGCAGCAGAAGGAAATCCTAAATCGACGTGTTTGCGTCGTACTCCTCAATGCAAAGCGAGAAGAGACGACGGACACCCCGGCAGGTTGCCTCGACAGGCTGCCTAGATGCCCAAGCACATCCTCCGTATACACGGAAAAATCTGGACGATTATATGTCCTTTTGAGAAGAGTTGATACCCTGTTGATGCAACAGGCGTCCGTTTTTTGGCGACGGAAGATCGGTTGGAAAGCTTTTGCGTCGCTTCAGCTCACAACAGACGTTCGTCCCAGCGCACGTCAAGCGGCCAGTCGCGAGACAAGACCACGAAGCAGGAACGACGTGTGGCTCTCCCCCAAAAACTTTGGTACCTTCTTTCCAACCCAGGCAAAAAATCGGCCCCGCGGCAACTTTTTTACGACTTTGAGCGAATCCTCCCCAATTTTAAAGCCAGCTGACGTTGTCGCTAAGAAGCATGCATGCACAGAACAGAAATGAGAGGCGCGCGAGAGAGAGGCTTTGTGCCGCCGATTTCCCGGGAGAGGGCGCGCGGCAAGAATCGGGAGAAGATCGGGAAAGCGGAGAAACGGGGTGACAGAAACACTGGCGAACGGATACCAGTAACGGTCGCCACCAAGCGGAGCGAAGGCGCACAAGGCGGAGAACCAGGCTCATCAGAAAGGCCAGAAAGTGTGCACCGCGTATGAGAGCCCGCCAGTGCCTCGCTGCTGGTCGTCTGGGATCATCTTTTGACGGCACGAGGCAAGTGTTGTCCATACGTTGCTCAACAAGCGTTCAACCAGTTACTAAACAGGTGCTAGTCCAACAAAAAGGCCCGGTATCGACGCGAGAGCCCATCTCGAGCGCCAACAGCGGGTACACGGACGAGTCGTTGAACACAAAACTGTGCACGCATCCCGAGGGGACAGCGAGGGAATGACGCCCTGGCGATGGAAAGAGGCGGAACAAAAAGCCAGAGCGTCTCTAGCTGGAGGTATAGGGAACTGCGAACCAGGTAAGAAACACAGAGAGCAAGGTCTCGGGGGGACGGGGGGGGGGGGGGCGTGTCAAGCAAGCGAGCGGAGCCGAGGGAAAAGTGGAACTGCCTTCGTCGGACCCAAGAGCAGGTGTCGCTGCGGGTTTTCCACCAAGTGAGGTACATGTACAGCCGGTTGTGAAAACGAGTGGACCGTGCGGCTGAGGAGGACTCGCCTACGGGACAGGAGTCAAAATGTGAAGGCTTGGCCAGCGTGAAACACGCATCGCGATCCACAGACACACCAAAAACTGGCGCCCGTCCCCTGCTGTGGTGCACCCGTCGGCCTCGGGGGACTCAAGTGTAAGAATAGGTATCAAGTGTAAGAATAGGTATCAAGTGTAAGAATAGGTATCAAGTGTAAGAATAGGTATCAAGTGTAAGGATAGGTATCAAGTGTAAGAATAGGTATCAAGTGTAAGGATAGGTATCAAGTGTAAGAATAGGTATCAAGTGTAAGGATAGGTATCAAGTGTAAGAATAGGTATCAAGTGTAAGAATAGGTATCAAGTGTAAGAATAGGTATCAAGTGTAAGAATAGGTATCAAGTGTAAGGATAGGTATCAAGTGTAAGAATAGGTATCAAGTGTAAGGATAGGTATCAAGTGTAAGGATAGGTATCAAGTGTAAGAATAGGTATCAAGTGTAAGAATAGGTATCAAGTGTAAGGATAGGTATCAAGTGTAAGAATAGGTATCAAGTGTAAGGATAGGTATCAAGTGTAAGAATAGGTATCAAGTGTAAGAATAGGTATCAAGTGTAAGAATAGGTATCAAGTGTAAGAACAGCATGGGAAACCTGATGGCATGTGCAAGTGAATGTACACCCACTCTCGCCTCACTACCTGGAGTTGTCTACACAGTTGAGTCCGTTCCTCTGGGGGGGGGGGGGGGGCGGCGTACACTGACAAACGCATACACCAGCTTAGTGGAGTTCGTTAGTCTGCGAGTTCTGTCACTCCCGCGACTGCTTTACACACGAGTGTCCCACACAAACGTTCAAAACTGGGCGTTGAGTCAGCGCCTGGTTGCGTGTTGCGAGTCCGTTTCGGACAGCCCCAACCGTATTCTAGAAGAGCTGGAGGGAGTGCGGCGCAGAAGAGAGAGATTCTGACGCAACTGCTGAAGGACAAAGAGCGGGAGATAGTCAGCAAAGAGCGAGGGGCCGACTCACAAGGGGAGGAGTTTTCGAAAGGGTTCATCAGCGACGGGGGGAGAAAGCCTCTCTGTCGAGGTCTTTCAAGTCCAGAAGAGCGCTGTCCACACGAGAGAAGGAGGGAAGTGATACGCTCTCCTTGGGGCTGCAGTGTGTAGCGTTGCCTCTCCTAATTCCGCGCGTGCTTCGATACTCTCCATACCCTCCAAACCAGAGAAAGAATCGTGCCGGTCCCGTGGTTCGAGTTGCCTGTACCGTGTGTGAAGTTTTCACAAGAAGTCGGTTGCAGAGCTGCAGTGTGTCATTCCCAGAAACGACTGAGTCAGCAAATGGAGAAAGGAGCACGTGTATGTTATGCAGTGTCATCGGAGGTAAAGTCTAGATTTAGATCGAGATTTAGCATTTTTCTACAGCTCGTTGCCTCCAGACCGCGCCGCCAACGGGGAAGTCCCACGAGAAGAAAAAGGGTTCTTTTTGTTCGAGACGCGTTCAGTTTTGGACCAAAAAAACCTCTACTTTTCGAGTCATCCACATCGAGACAGAGGGAAACCGTTCTCATAGGATGCGCTTGTCGGAGACGAGAGACTGGATATAGAAAACATGGAACGCAGAGGTGGTGATGAGGCAGGCGAATTCGACAACCGCCAACCAGAAGAGTTTCGAGTGCAACGCTGTGGCTGCCTCAGCGTGCGAGCGCTGTCGGATCCCCAAGTACGTCGATTCCGCCTGTACCGAACCAAAAAGACGCAGCACACAGCTCTCGCTGCAGGAATGAAAACGCGCTCCGGGACTGCCGCAAAGTGAAGCCACGGAGACACAATGCCAGGGGACTGCCACGCCCCACAACGAACTCCAGGACACCCCTGGCAGAGACAAACGACTCGACACCCGTTCGAGAAGCGAAGACGCGCGAAATCCCCCTGGCTCAATTGGAACACTGCTTTCACCGACGGCACGTCATTCTCTGTGAAGGCTGGCAGAAACCGACGCGTGCTTTCCAAAGAAGACAGACACAGTTCGGCCTCGAGATTCTGTCTTCGAAGAGAAAACACGGCGCACCAGTTTTGTCGGCAGCAAAACCCAATTCTCTCCCGTTTCCGTGTCTGTGGTAGCAGGCACGCATTCTTCGCTGGCAAAGAAGAAAAAAGGAGCTGGGAAAAAGGCTGCGTCTTTGGCTCCTCAAATCGCTTGTGCCCGCCTGTCTTTTTTTCCACCTTGTATCTTTCGAAGCCTCCTCCCAGTCTTTCCCTGTTGCGAGAGCGTTTCCGGCAGATGCACGCACTTTGGGGTGACTGCTCCCGTGCGACAAAATTCTTTCCCGTCCTCACCTGAATATCTCGGAGCTGGCCTTGTAAAGTGTCGACCATCTCGCCCGCAGTTTGCACGTGTTTGGGCATCAACGCCGTCTCGTTTCCTCGGCCGATGGCGAAAGTGACCATCCGGCTCTCCAACCACCTGTTCACGACCAATCGGGACACACACGCTCTGTTCAGAATGGGAATGTAAACGATGACGCACAGAGACACACACGTGTGTACTCTGCGAGAGGGTTTTTACCCCTGGGTTGTGTGGCGCGTGCGTCGACAATTTTTAGGTGGCTACGTGCATTTATGCATGCAGGAAGTGCGACGACTTGTTATTTCTCTGCAACGACGCGTGACGGGACAACAAAAAACGAGGCAACAACTGCCTTATACACCTCGCAGCTTTACGGCTGAACAGACCGCTCCCGTCCATGTGTCAAGGGTTCTCGCGTCCAGCGAAGCTCCACATACAGCTTGCCAAGAAAAGCGGCGGGAGATTCTTCGCACTTCCTGCGGGTCTCGCAAGAAACGGCCGTGAGGGCCCAGTCTCCCCTCTGTCTCTTCCTTACTGATGGTTGGAGACAATGAACGAGTAAGTGCCCTTCTTCTTCACGTCGAAGTAGAACAGACCTTCGCTTTTGCTTTTTTTGTAGATGATGTCTCCTGAATCACGCACACGTGGCAACCGGGCAAACCTCGACTTGGCGCATCTGGGGCTCCGCCCCTCCCCCCGATCTGCCGCACACTCGCGCCGCCGACGACAGGAAAGTCATCGACGCGGCTCCCCGCGCGCTCGGCGCGAGCAGGCCACAAGCCCCGCTCGTGGCGAGGCTTCCCAGGCCCTGGCTCGCTTTCGAGAGAGAGAAACACGTCCCTCCTTTTCCGGGGTGCGCTTCGCAAAAAGCCCGCGAGTGCGCTGCGCTGTCCCACAAGGCTCTCTCTCTGTGCCTGCTGCGCGCTTCGTACCGTCAGGATCCGTGATGGAGAAATCCACAGCGGAGGACGCTTCGTCGCCTCCCACAAAGAAGCCTCCTCGGAGGTGCACAGCTCCGTCGTTCGCGTCAATGTGCTCGTAGAAATACTCGTCGCTTCGTGGAGCCAACGGGAAGGTGACCTGCGGAGAGAAGTCGGACGTGCAACAAACGACAGCATGCATTTTGTGCAAGATCCATGCCTGCATTCCCCACAACGACTTCGGCTGTGTGGCAGCCAGCGTAAACAGAGAGAAACCAGGGGAAGTCCACAGATCTCCTGTTCGTAGCCAGATGCGCGCGCGCGCGCATCTGGCTAGGCCACGAGCTCCCGTCACACCAGAACTGGGGCTTCCTCCGACTGGAAGAGTCTTTCGGCGCCTGACTACTGTCTGCGTCCAAAATGAGACAGAGGCGGTGTAGACACGGGGAAGACGATCTCTCACCCTTTCTCTACGCGTCGGTCCCTCCAGAGTGAAACGGGAAGACAGCAGCGTCGGTTGGCAACACAGGCTGCCCGCCAGCGCGCCCGTCGCGAGCGGGTTCTTTTTGCCTCACCAGCATTTCTGGAATGAAGTTCTGCATGTGCTTCTCCCACTCTTCCATGAGGGAACTGGTGCCGTCTTCCTCGTCGTCATCGAAGAGCTGTCGAAAAAGGGAACACACCGCAAACCAAACACGGCGCTTGGCTCTGGACGAAAGCCTCCCGTCCTTCCGCATGCGGTCCCGGGCTCTCGCGAGAGTTCCCCCCCCAAACGTGAGGCGAAACCAACGTTCCCTCCCACATCCCAGCCCCGCTCCACTTTCCGCGATCTCTCTGCAGTGCCCGCGTGCTCCACCGCTCTTCTCCCCACCTCTTTCCAGAAAGGTCTCCGCCGTTCCCCTCGCCTACCTGTCCCTCATCTTCGCGGCGAATGCGCTCCTCCACGTCGCCTTCATCCTCGCTGTCGTCATCCGGAGCCGCCGGCTTCATCTCCGCCTTGGGAGCTCCGCGCGCCTGCTGCGCCGGGGCGCGCTGCCCCGCCCCGCGCGCCTGCGCTGTCCCTGCGGCTCCAGCCTGGTTCGCCGCAGGCGCCGGTCGCCCCTGCTGAGGCTGCGGAGGAGACGGTCGCTGTTGCTGGTGCTGAGGCTGCGGAGGAGACGGTCGCTGTTGCTGCTGCTGAGGCGGAGGCGGCGCTCGCTGTTGCTGCTGCTGCGGAGGAGGCGGCGCTCGCTGTTGCTGCTGCTGAGGCGGAGGCGGCGCTCGCTGTTGCTGCTGCTGCGGAGGAGGCGGCGCTCGCTGTTGTTGCTGCTGAGGCGGAGGCGGCGCTCGCTGTTGCTGCTGCTGCGGAGGAGGCGGCGCTCGCTGTTGCTGCTGCTGAGGCGGAGGCGGCGCTCGCTGTTGGTGCGCAGGCGCAGCTTGGCCTGCAGGCGCGGGTCTGGCTTGGCCCGTCGAGCTTGCTGGCCGCGGAGCCTGGTACCCTTGGGTTGCAGGCGGCTGCTGGGGCGTTCGCGGCGCACCTGCTGCTGGGGGCGGGGCGCGGGCCCCGCCCTGCTGGTACCCTTGCTGGGGACTTCCTTGGGGCGGCGCCCGGTACTGCTGAGCAGGCGGGGTTTGGCCGGCAGGGGGCGGCGCTCCGTACCCAGCGCCTTGGGCCGCAGGCGGGCGGTTCTGCTGCGCGTAGCCTTGGGCTGGGGACGGCGCGCCTCCCGAGTACTGGGGCACGTAGCCTTGACGCTGTTGATACTGAGGCACGTACTGCTGCTGATACTGCGGAGGGGGGGGAGGCGCGTTATACCCCTGTTGTTGGTCCGGCGGGGACGCGTTATACCCCTGTTGTTGGTCCGGCGGGGACGCGTTATACCCCTGTTGTTGGTCCGGCGGGGACGCGTAGTACGGGGCAGCTGGAGGCGCACCATCTGCCGCGCCGTTCCCGACGTCTGAGGAGCCGTACGTGTTCACAGGAACCTGATCCTGTGCGCCGTTCGTGTCTTCTTCAGCCGGCGCGTAATACTGATTCTGCTGGTAGTTCTGGTAGTACTGATGGTTCGCGTCTGGGGGCACCTGAAGGCACAAAGCGCATGATCGCGGCATGTCCCTCGATCACCACGCCTCCACCATCGCACCTCCAAAACGCAGAAAGGACGGGTTTCCGCGAAAAATCTGCCGGAGAGAGCCGTCAACCTCGCCAGGCACACGGACGGCAGACGGTCGGGAGAGAACCGATGCGACGAAACGAGGAAACGTCAGTGACGCTGGAACAAACCGTCTTCACCATCACCAGAGACAGTCGCCCAACAGCTGATTCTCCTCAGTGGCATCTTGAGCATGCATGGACACCGCCGGGAAAACAGTGTTGCACTGGGCGCGCCTCGCCTCGCCTCAAAGCGGTCTTGCATGCGGAACAGCAAAGACTGGCGTCTCCGGCAGGGCCCGTGTGCTGCAGGCTCATAAAACGGTGCGTCTCGTGGGCGCTTCGAACCTGTTTCGATGGCCCCAAAGGCATGGACGGATGGAGAGACGCCAAACACGGGGAATTCAGAATGTTCTACCATGTCCATCCAACGCCGTTCGAGTGGGTCCAGGCGAAAGGACACACATCATCTCTTCGGAAGCATTTTTCACATCTCAACCGAGATGTCGAGACCCCGTACGCGAACTTACCCCTCCTCCCCCTTGTGCCGCCGCAACAAAGAGTCTGCCATGGAGTGAGATGGCAGCGAGCAAGGTACTAAAAACAAAAACTGTGGCCTTCATGGTGTCGCAGTTGACAAAGAAGGAAACCTGAAGCACAGAAAACAGAAAACACACACTCCAACAACAGTGGAAGGGGAGGCCAACGCTCTCTCACCGATGTAGGTGGTTCCCGCGGAGGCTGGAAAAAGCATCACCACGCGCCCCCGCTGCGTTCTTGTGTACGTACACCGCCGCATGTCTCGCTTCACAGGCTACATTTCTGGTTTCCTACGGCTTCCTGATAACGCGGACGCCCGATGGAGTCTCAGCCTAGACCGTCACCGAAGCAGATCCGTAACTTCGTACTCGTGCCGTCCTCTACATATCCCCTGGAATGGCCGTGAGGACACGAGAACCCTCGGGAAGTTGTCCTTCTCTAAAAGTTGAAGTGCATGCGTTACAAAAGTCAAACGTCCACGTAGGCGAGGCCCCGCAAGTACATTTGAGAGTGACGCTCGACGGGTGCACTGCCAACAGGTTTACCCGATTCCTATATTTTATCCCTATACCCGTACGGACTACAAATTCCCCCGGAGGGTTCGCGCAGGCAACCGTTCCTGCGGCGTCTGGGTGCTACAGGACTCTAATATGGTCCTCCGTTATAGCTAGAGACATTTTTAGGGCAGACTACCTTACACCTTCCTGCACGAAAAACTTCATGTGTTTAAATAGTGGAGATACAGAACCACTCCGTGTGCGAGCACTGTTTTGGGGGGAATCAGAACGTGCCGTCTATATAGGGGATTGTCAGTTTCTCATCTGCCATCTCGGCTGACCGTCGACGGAGCTCTCGAGGAAAGTTAAGCTGCTGTCGCAAGTAAATGTTGCTCATGAACTGACTAGAAGAGTGCAGCCGAACGAGGCGGACATGAGAGGGAGGGCGCGCCTCCCCGCGAGGCGCACGGAAAAGAAACGCAAGTGGAACTTCAGAGGTTCCTAAAGAGTAGGAAATCCCACCGCGTCTCCTTTTCGGGCGTACCTAGTCAGACGTAGTCCTTCCTCAGGCTGCAAACGCTGTGCAGCGCAATCCCGGCCAAGGCCGCTCTGGCCTGCAGAGAACGAACCTCGAGACACCTGACTCTTTGCCGCAGAGAAAATGCTGGAAGCACGCCGGTTCCACTGGGCCTGTCCTTCGCGGAAACAGATGTTGGGAGCTTTTCGAAAGAATGCGAAAAGCCGACCAAGATGGCGGTTGCCGACAGCCGGTAGACGAAAACGAGGAATGACGCTCTCTGCCCATCCGCAGGCATCTGGCTCCGCTCAGACACCTCAGGCGAAGACGAAAACCAGGCTAGCCCGCGCCTCTAGACAGAGAATTTGAGTCCGAGTAAAGAATGACGAGAGCCGACCGAATACAGAGACGTCAGCGTGGAATGGAAAGACGAGTCAGACGCATCTCGGCGCGTGAAGAGCGGCGGGGGTACAGCGACAGCACGGTCCGGCTGTTGAAGCCAGAGAAGCATCCCTCCTTTCGCTAAAAAAAGAGCTGAAAACAAAAAGCTTTGGAAAGCAGAAGATAGGAGAACTTACACACACCCATTTGTCAACGGTATTCGCACTGTTGTTGCAGTGTCTTCTATGGAGTAATTTGTACGGTCGAGGGGGAGTTTGAGAGGAGACGAATTCAAGGGAAAAAGTTTCTCCGCAGGTACACAGAAGAAAGACAGCTGAAATTAGGAACGTGGCATGTGCAATGTCTTTTTGCCTTCATCTGCAACGCTTACAAACAAGAAAAAGTCACCAGGAGAGCGCGCAGAATCCCTGTGTCCTCCCCGACAGTGTATTGAAAGACACCCCGCAGAATTAACGGCTTGGAACATGGACTCAGCAACGAAGAGAAGAGGAAAGGGAAAGGAAAGCCCGAGACAACAGAGAAAAGCGACGGAAGCCCCGTGTGCCTCAGTGGGTCTGCTTTTGAGGGGTTACAAGCAAGGAGTGGAAGGAGAAAATGCAAAAAAGAGTGGTGCGCAGAGACAGCACAAGTAGTAGAGCCGCCATCGGGCCGAATATAAACCGAGAACATTTCCGTGCCAGTGTGCGAAGACAAACGCAGGGGCCAGCAGCGACAGTTCAGTTTTTCATCGACGCCTGTCGCGAGAAGAGCAAAAGGCGTCTTGCTTTCTGCAGAATAGGGTCAGGCAGTGAATTTTCCACAAAACGATGAAACCGACGGAGACACGGACAAACGGCACGGCAAGGAGGGCGGGGGGGGGGGGCGCGTGTCGGACACACTAGGATACGAATCAGCATGAAACTGTGTTGAGGAACGAACAGAAGCCTATTTTCCGATTTGGAGTCACCTGATCAGATATCAAAAATCTGTTTTGCCTGGAAGAGTACAGGTTTTCGATCAATACAGAATACTGTGCTTTCACGTCGCTGGTTGAGTAACCGACAGTACAGAGCAAAATGCATCATTTGCGTTACACCGTGAAACAGTCCAGTCGTCTTCTGTAAGCTGCAGATGAGGGGGGGACGGGAACATGCAGCTAGAAACAGTGGGGAGTATGGCATTCATACACTTGGAAAGTCCAGTCTTTGCAAGTACGTGAGTTCAGCACGTGTTAATGGTTCGGATTCTGAGAGACGACAGTACTCTATTGTGCGCAGATCTGTTAGCAGGACACGCGCTGCTCGTCTGTCGTACGCGGCGTGCTTTCCGGGGGCAGTTAGCCTTTATCCTTGAATTTCACGTGTCGGCCGTGGAAGATCTTGTGGATAGAAGAGCCTCACTTTTGCCCATACCGCGGGTGACGTACCCAATGCAGTCGCGGTGATTCGCAGATCCACGTTTGGTCCACGTTATTTGTGTACATCCTGTCCCGTCCACGGGACTTGTTTATAACCTCGCACATTGGTTGTACCATGTATGGCAATTGAGCGACCCTGCGTAGGTGAACTGTGTCATCTCCTGGATGTTGAACGGAAGGGCTGCCGCCTATCGTTTTCTGGAAGATGGGAGCATGTGGTCAGGGGGGGGGACAGAGAAATCATCAGTCCTCGCATACCATCCTGTCGTGGAGTGTCTGAGCGCGGAGGACTCGAGCAAATTCCCTACGTCCAAACATGCACCTTCCCGTGTAGGGTTGCGTCTCATGCATCTCAAAAACCAAAGTTCAGAAGTATCGCTGCCCCCACAGATAATCCGCGGGCCGCCACGGCAGAGAACGGAACAAGTCTATCGTTTTGGACTGTCATTTTCGCGACAAGTAATAGCAAAGACCGGTGTGTGCCCTCAAAAATGAAGGGGGAAAGTCACCTGCCTTCCTTTAAGCCGCCAGTCCTCGAGCGCTGCGATGGTCCACCACCGAACGAAAACGTAATTCTCGCCGCCAGCACTGCAAACTGCGGCAAGACCGTGCCAGTGACCCCGTTTTACACTCGACAATGACGGAACACGATTTGAATGGCGCTGCCTCACGATATCGCACGATACCGTGAAAGTTCGTATGATGCTTTGATGACGAATGACAGTCTGCGCGCCAAAGTTGGGCTTTTCCGCAACTCGGATCAAGTGCACGTTTCATAATACGGAAGTTCTGATGCGTTTTGGATAGTACTGTTTTCCTCAAAACGCATTCTCATATTATACCTGGTCTAGACAAGGGCGTGATCCTTTCGTGCACGTCGGACCTGGCCGCATGGTTTGTCGCTGCATGCTTGCCTGTTTGAACCTCAGAAAGAGGAACTGTCGACGAGACAACTACACGCGACATCACGAGCGTGGCTTTAAGATCTTCAAAGGAGCCTGTTCTTCAGAAGTCTGCTCACTGTCGCCGGATATTCGAGATCTCGCCTGTCATCCGTTAGCACAAGAGGGGAACCTGGCAGCCAGTTGCAGGTTTGGACTCAACCTAAAACACTTCAGGCTCACTTCCACGCCGCGCTCCACTACCTCGTGCATGGCGTACAGTAACACCTGACGTTTCCTCGCTGGAGAAACCTTGAGAAAACAAAACCCTGACACAGTATGTTGCCGTGCGCTTCAGAGAAGACATGGAGAAGGTTCCTTGCCAAAGCTCAGTACGGTGGCTGCGATTCCTTTCCGTGACTTCCTTGATTCTCCGCGGCTCCTCGCTCGTACGACGATGGCGCCTTTACTGTCCCTCCAACCCAGTGCCCTTACCGCTTTCGCATAGGGCCTGTTGACCATATCCTCCGTCCATCTCTTTCTCCCACTCTGTTACACACAATTCTTCGTGGTTTGATTCTGAGCCCTCGATACAGGAGTCCACACCAGCGGCAGATAGCTGAGCCTCGGAGTCACTCTCGCTTCCCGGGGCTGCAGCCAGAGTTTCTTGGCTCTTGTTCAGTTCATTGGCCGTCGTCTCCATCTGCAAAAGCTGTGAAAGCAGTGGACCGCACTGCCCAAGTTCCGGGTGTACTGGAGGCAGCGGTATGTCGGGAGCCTTGAGCACACACGGTGAATTTCGATTTATCGGCGCCATGATCGCAAAGAGAAGATCTGCAAGCAAACAGCGCAGGAGCCGGTCTTCTTTTGTCCACAACCGCAGTCGGTATTTGCTGCAACTCGTCGAAAAGGACTTTCTCGCAGGAACACAAACGCTCCACTCTTCAGGTCAGGTAGATGGACACCAGGCAACCGCTAGCTGTCGAAAAAGAAAAACAGCACTCTGCGATACGCATGTCTGTTCCGAAACGGTGAGTCCCGCTCCCTACACGTTCTACCACAACTCGGTGACACCACAGCGTCCTTCCCAAAACGCTCCAGGGCGAGGAAAACCAGTGGACTTCTTTCGTTTATCCACAGCGCGACCGAGAACGACGCAGCGTGAGAGATCTTCACAGGCTAAAAACGCGCTCTCTCTTCCAGGTAAAAACGTACTGTCGATCCACCGTGCTAGAAGCCAGACGAGTTGGACGCTCGCAAGAGCCGCGCCGCCTCCAAGGAAAGCGAGACCGCAGAGAAGAAGGGCGGCACGACCTTCAGATGACCGGAGATCGGCCTCTGCTGAGGGTGTCCCGGATCCTGGGGCGGGGACGCGGGGTGACTCTGACACGTAGTCTGTAACATCAGGTTTCCCCGGTCCCTCTCGAGCGCCGAATTCACCTGGATAAAACCTGGTCGGCCAGCTTGGTGACGGGGGACCGGGCCGTGCCAGGAAAGCGAAAGGGGCCAGTGTCTCATGCTGAGAACCTTCAGGCGGGGGGACCCACGACGCAGTACTACGTCCTCGATGCCTTCTGGGCAATTGTCGCTGGCGCAGATTATGTGCGAATAGAGTTTGAACAGCATGCGTCTCAGAAGAGAGACTTTCGGGCGGCAACCCCCGAACCCTCGCCGCATCCATCAGTGCATATGGCATCCTGTACGCTTCTGTAAAGCTCTGATCGTTGCCTTCGACAAAGCTGCCTGCAGGTCTCGAGGTGTCTGAACCCTGGCCACGCGTAGCAGCTGCGAAGCCTTTTCTCGCGCGTGGCAACGAGAGGCCCTCATCTGCTGGAGGCAGTACCATCTGCGACTGGCCCTCGTGAACTGGAGATCCCGCCTGTCCTGTGCCTCCAGTGGGCGTGAAAACGTCCAGGAAGCTGGGAGGAGAGGAAGAAGAGAGAGAAGTGTAAAGAGCGAAGTGTACAGAGAGAGAAAGGATGCCAGCGGCAACCAACCCACAGCCGACCGCCGTCACGGCATGCCGCCACAAGTTTTGCTGAGCAAACGCACTGTATGTTGCAACAAGGTGTTTCGTCTGTTGATCTGGAGTTCCCGCGCTCGCGTGGCAACCTGGCGGCCCAGATTTCGCCTCCTGTGAGGGGCCCTGAGGACACGCATGGATATTGGAAGCGGCAGTGGCGGGTTCCGAGCGAGAAGAACTCGGAGAGAAAAGACGCAGCAGAGAGCGAAGTTCTCCTGGAACTTCATTCGCCGCTTTGCTGTTTCGAGGCGACTGAGGACCTCCAGTACGGTCGAGACGTCGAGTTGCCGCGGGGCCGCGTGTGTCGTCTGGAGGCCGCGTTTCTGCCATGCAAAACGCGACCGGCCTGTCCTGTGAGATGGGCGGAAGCGAAGGAAAGGGTTGCCGAATAATCCGTGAGTCCGGAGGCCGGAAAAACGAAATGTTTTTCTGGCGATATAGGGCGATAGAGTAAACGGCAGCGCGGCTGGCATGCAGCCTCAGAAGCATCAAGAACGCGATCCACGAGGGCGCACTCTCGAGAACGGAGAAGAGGCACGCGAAGGACCTGCCAAAGTGAGAGGGAGGACGGAAGACGAGGACAAGGACTTGCGTGGCCATTAGCAGAGGGAGAGAAATCCAGGCACAGAGATGAGGAGTATCCGCGACGACGCCATAGAGCAGGAGCGCGAAGGCTAAAAACAGGTAGGGGGCTGCATTGTAGAAAGACAAGGCCGCCGTAGAAGAACCGAACAAAATTTCAGCCAGTTTTTGCGGCTGCGCACAGACAGTCGCCAGGAGAAGAGCGAGGAGAAGGGATTTGAGATACAACGGAACGAAGAAGACAATGGTTCCAACTTTGAATCTGAGGAAGAGCGCAAGGCTCACGAAGGTGCCCAAAAATGCCGTGGCCAAGATGGCGCCTCCAAACGCCTTCACCAGCGAGCATGCCGTTGCAAGGTGGTGTCGGAAAGAGATTGGGTCCGAGAGGACGAGTAGACAGAGGACGAGGGCACCCAGAAGGAGACCCGAAAGACTTAGAGCGCCAGCGACCGAAAGTAGACACCGAAAGATCTGCAGCCTGGCGTACAACCTCTCCAAATGACGCAACCGCTTCAAATACCGCCGATGCGGCGCTTGCATCCGGTCGTTCGGGTCTCCGCTGGCCGGCGTGTGCAGACCCTCATGGATCTTAACGCCCCGCTTGTCGGAACCTGGAGTTCCCCCCAAGAGTGCTTTCCGTTCATCATCTTGCGGCGCCGCTGGCGCGTCCCGACGAACCGCCCCATCAGCCTCGCCTGCCGCAGTCGCACTTGAGTTGGGTAGCTTGACCATCGTTGTCCATTGACAAGGTGCCTGCCTGCCGCCTGCTGGACGTCACGCGCGATGCAGGCCCGAGAGAAGGAAAGTGCATTCCCGGGCGTTCGTTTCCCCCGGGGATCGCCGCTCAAAAGCCGATCCCGTTGACGGAGAGAAAACGGCCCTGCAGGCGGCATTTCCTTCACACGGCCGCCGGCGGATCTTTGGCAAGAGTGGGGGGGGGGAGCGGGGGAGCGTCAAGCAAGGTCGGGCGTCGTGTGGATCTCGAGGCCTCTTGCGCATGGGGGGATTTTGGTCCAAAGTGGAGCTCTAAAGAAAGGACACGCGCGCTCATTCTCGACCCGGTTTCCGAGCAAGACGTCCGCTGGACGATCGATCAGATGGCCGCGTTTTGGAGGAGGGAGGCTAGGCACCACGGAGTCCAGGCCGACAAGACACCGACGCTCCAACCGCGCCGGTTCACGAGCTGCTTGACTCAGTCCGACCATCCACAAAACGGTGAAGAACACGAAAAACAATACGCAGTTTGCGAAAAGAGAGGCTGGATTTTAAAGGCGTGTTTTTGCTCTGAAATCCCGGCATACACGCACGCGTGAAGCTAATATCCTTCGCCACAGCTAGCGCGAGGCTCATATCGGGAATCCGTGAGAAGAGCCGACCCGCCCTTGCGTCATATCTGACAAAGACACACGCGACGAAACTGTGAAGCTGGCTTTCCCCGATGAACGTGGACTTTAACAAAGCTGCGAGAAGCACGAAACGAGCAGGGCGCTGACACATCATGGGGAGGTGAGCCTGAAGAACGACTCCAAAAACTGGCTAGCTGGCTAGAAATGCGCCACTCGACCAGCAACGCGTCACTTGTCTGGGACGTGGCGCTCGATCTGTCTGTCGCCACACTCTAGAGGAGAACGTCTGCACAAGGGGTAAGAGGATCGTGTTGATGAGAAAGGTGATTCCTCTTGAGGCCCTCTCCAGCAGAGACAAACTAAGAGCCGGCGGCGGGGGAGCGTTGTCCCCGACTGTTCGATAGTGGGCCAATAAGCTCGAGATGCGTCCGCTGCCTTTCACTTGTCTATCAGTAGGTATCTTGACGATAGGTAGTCGGGAAGGCAGGACACAATTTGGGACTTGACACTGGAACCCAACTCGTCCTGCGAATGCCGTTCCTATACAGGCTACTTACTTACATGCGTATCCTCGACTGAGGGGTCACTCGCCACCAGCGGCTTTTACCCTACATGAGTTCGCGGCTGACCTGTGTCG